>NW_027077918.1:300000-483000 GCF_963930625.1 Muntiacus reevesi
ACTCTAGGCTAACCCCTAAAACATTTATTGACTGATTTCTAGTTTCTCATCTTTAACCTTTTTGATCTACGTAATCCTGTGCATTCCTTTTAGTTAGGGATTCATTTTTAGACTATCCTGACTCTTCCATTAAGTTCCATTTTGGGGTCTGATACACTTACAGATGTGCCAAGTGCTTCCTGAATACTATAGAACATATTTTATGTTTAAAATACTTCCATGCGTATGTAGTGAGTCAATGATTTTAAGTTTATTTGTTACACATTTCAATGTAAAAGTCAATGTGTGAACTAACATATTCTCGATTTGGAAAAGGTGGCTTTTTTTGTTGTGTGTAAGAACTCCTCACTGGACCAAAGGTCATGGAGAGGTCTATTGTTTTCTAAAATGGTTATACTGTTGTTGTTTTTTTCGGTAATTGAATTGGGGTGTGAGTTGCAAAGTTTGTGTTTCTGTTCATTTTTTCCATCTGTTCGGGTTTCTTTCTCTCTCCTGAGTCAGACAATAATTTCCCATTGGTTGTCCAGTTACCAAGGTTGGTGTCAATCCATCTGTGCTGGTCTCTGCATTCATGTCCGGGTGTCCTGTGAAACACTAAGCTTAATTTATTTGGAAATGACCTAGCTGTGCAATATACTGTCATCACTCAGTTGAGCACAAGGATAGAAATTCAGGTGATCAAACTCCGGAGAAGCTTTTGTCGGAGAGGCGCGTGCGTTCAGGGGGTTAGGGTGGGCAGAGCGCGGACCGCGGATATCTCAGGTGCCCTCCCAACCTGGACCTCTCCAGGCCTGCCTCTGCTCGGCAGCCTCCCACCGCCCCCATCGCGTTTGCAGCTCAGGGCCGGGTGGTCTCTGCAGCTGCCCGGCATCCTGCCCGAGGCCCCCCCTGCCCACACGCTGTCTTCCGGTGTCTGTCTGAACCATCGTCTCATTCTGCGTCTGTCTCGGCTGGCGTGGTTGCGTGCGAGTGCCTGTCCGTGTGCCTGGCTGTCGCTCGTCCGCTCTCTCAGGAAGGTCCTGTGCTGGGCCCTTGGCGTGGGGGCAGGGCGGGCATCGGTTTGGGGACAGGGCGGGGCTGAGGCACTCCAGGGGGTTTGCACAGCCGGCAGGATGGGCGCCTGGGGCCCCGGCTGGGCTGCCCCTAAGCCCGCAGGAGGCTCCGGGGACCACGGCCCCGGGCCTACGCCCCGCTCGTCCGGAGCCACGTGACCCTGAGCAGCGAACAGGATGGTGGGGGGCGGGGGGTGGGGGGGCACCGAGACGTCCTCCCCGCTCAAGCCACCCCCCCTCCCCAAACCCCGCCAGAGCTCCCGCATCCTCGCCAGGCTGCTCGGGGTCCGGGAAGCGCCCCGGGCCGGGCCAGGCGCGTGCTGGCCTGGGGTGGCGTCGGCTGGTCTCCCAGCTGCAGGGCCTGTCCCGGTTTTTCCCATCAGTTTCAACAGTGACGGTCACCCCACATTGTGAGTCGTCTAGATTTCTCACTGACACCCCTGTTAGGGAGTGGCTTTTTAGAGAGATAGGGAAGGTCACTTGGGGGATGTTAGTCATGAGAGAAAATAAGGGCTCAGGTGGGATTGCAGATGTCATCCAGGGGGTAAATAGAGACAGTTGTTGCTGGTACCAAGACATGAAGTTTTTTTTCCCCCTTTCCCCAAAAGGCCATATTACGACCACATGGGGGCGCTGAGTAACAGCCCATAGCTCGGCTGGAAGGGTGGGCCTTTGATATTGATACCCTGGGATGGGTTGGACAGACCCCCAACCATTGTCATTAATGCAGATGCAGCCGGGGCTGCTTAGGTTGAGTTGAGAAGCAGTGTGGTTTGCAAGTGAACATGCCTCGTTTAGGGAGAGATCAATAGCCATACAGGGAGATATGATTAGAAAGAGGAAGAACATCATATGATGCATTTTACTTATCTGAGGCAGGATTGATGGGGTTCTGCTTGAACAAGAGCCTGAGATCTTCAACAGGTTCACAGGAATAGCTGTCCTCTGGCTTTGGAGTCTCAGTTTCTGTCTCCCCCTCCTGTAGGCCATAGGGTTTTATTCTAGAATTGTGGACCCAGGCAGATAGACCCTTCACTTTTACAGCAGTTGAAATCACTAGAACAACCTGATATGGCCCTGTCCATTTCTCGGACAGCTGGTTTGGACTCCCTTTTTCTTGCCAGGTCTTTACTGATACTTGATCCCCTGGCTTTACCTGGGGATTTTTCAAGTCTTCCTGTGGTTTGTTCTCCATACCGTTGGAGTTCTTGCTGAAACCTTCCCAGGTCAATTATATGTTTTAAGAGTGTATTGGCATCCTCGTCAAGAAACAAATCAGAAGTTCAGAATGGTCGTCCATACATCATTTCATAAGGACTTAACAATAGTGGCCTTTTGGGGGATGTCCGTACCCTCATGAGGGCTATGGGCAGCATATGTGTCCACTTATTATGTGTTTCTGACATAGCTTAGCTAGAGCCCTTTTAAGAGTCTGGTTGGCTCTCTCTACCTTTCCTGAAACTTGAGGCCTCCAGGAGGAGCGGAGCTGGTATTTTATGCCTAAGCATGCGGCTAGGTTCTGGGGTATCGTGGCTGTAAGTGAGGGCCAGTTGTCACTCTGAAGTGCCCGAGGCAGCCCAAACCTAGGCACTATCTCCTTCAGGAGAGCTTTACAGGCTTCTGGAGCTCTCTCTGTCTCAGTAGGGAATGCTTCGATCCATCCTGTGAATGTGTCAATAAAGACTAGCAAGTAAGAAAACCATTGGGTCTTGGGCATGGCTGTAAATTCTACTTGCCAGTCCGCTCCTGGGTATGATCCCCGATGTTGGACAGGTGTAATTAGAGGAGGTCTGGTTTTTGGGTTATTTTTTAGACAGGTGTCACAATTTTGTGTGACTTGTTTAATAACCTTAGCTACCTGTGGATGGGAGAGAATAGGCTTAAGCAAGATTTCTAGATTATCTTTTCCAAAATGGGTGCTCTTATGTAAGGAGTTAGTAATGTTTTAAACCTGAGAATCAGGGAGTATTATTTGGGACTGATCAGGCTGAAATCACCCATGTGACCCAATCTCCCAGCCCCGCTCAGCATATCGGGAATGTCCCCCTGGGGTAAAATCTGGAGTCAGGGTTTCCTTGGGGAAAAGGGGGCAGATAGCAGTGGCAGAGGTAGCTTCCCCGGCAGCTCGTCCTGCCTCTTGATCAGCTTTCCTATTTCCCTGAGCCACTTTTTCTTGCCCCTTTTGGTGACTCTTGCAGTGGATGACAGCTAATTTTGCAGGAAGTTTGACTGCCTCCAGGAGCCTGAGAATGAGCTCTTTGTGTTTAATAGCAGAGCTTCGGGCACTGAGCATCCCTCTGTCTTTCCAAAGTGCTGCACGGGCATGCAGAATGAGGAAAGCATACTTAGAGTCCATACACACTTTAATCCTCATTTCTTCTCCTAACTCCAAAGCTCTTGTCAGGGCAAAAAGTTCAGCTTTCTGGGCTGAGGTGTCTGGCGGAAGAGACCCACTTTCCTTAGTTTCTTCCAGGCTCGCTACAGCATATCCTGCTTTCCTCTCTCCCTTTTCTACAAAACTGCTGCCATCTGTGTGCCAGTTTTCCTCTGGGTCAGATAAAGTTGTCTCTGATAGGTCCCGGCGAGAAGAGTATAACTCGTCTGTGATTTGTATGCATTGGTGATCCAGAGGGGAGGTAGGGGGATCTGGCAGTAAGGTTGCTGGATTTAAAGTCTGGCAGACCCTCAACTTTATTTCTGGAGTGTCAAGGAGGAGGGCTTGATATTGGGTGATCCTTCCCCCTGTCATCAACCTGTCCCCTTTCGTTTCCAAGACTGCTTGCACCCGGTGAGGCGTATACACTGTGGTGGGCTGACCCAGGATCAGCTTAGTTGCCTCCTTAACCGTAAGAGCGGTGGCTGCTACTGCCCGGAGGCAAGTGGGCCACCCTCTGGCCACCTCATCTAGTTATTTTGAGAGATAAGCCACAGGTTGTAATACGGGCCCCATCATCTGCTCTAACACCCCAAGAGCAGTTCCTGTCCTTCCAGAAACGTAGAGTCTAAAAGGCTTCTCCAGGTTGGGGAGGCCTAAAGCTGGGGCTGTAGTGATGGACTCTTTTAGGGCATTAAACGCCACCTTGCAGGACTCATGCCAGTCGAGTGGCTCTTCCTCTTTCCCCCTTAAATTTTCATATAGGGGTCTGGCCAGATTGCCATAATTAGGAATCCAGATCCTGCAAAACCCGGTCCTTCCTAAAAATCCCCTAAGCTGTTGTTTTGTTAGGGGGGAAGGGGTATTTAAGATGAGGGATCTCCCGTCGGGGTCAGGCATTCTTCTTCTCTCCGTAATTATAAATCCAAGGTATTTTACTTGGGTTAAGCTAATCTGAGCCTACTTGGGGGATACTCGATAACCCTTTTCATACAGGAAAGTTAGCGTTTTAAATAGTGTCCATTTGAGAGTTGGTAAAATCTGGCCTAGCTATGAGCAAGTCATCCACATACTGTATTAGACTACTGTTTGTTAAAGTTAATTCCCTTAGTTCTCTCCCCGAGGAATTCCCGAAGATATGAGGGCTGTCCCTAAAGACTTGGGGTAGTCGAGTCCAGTCGAGAGTTGTATGGTCTCTCTTGTTTCCAAGTCCCGCCACTCAAAAGCAAAGAGTTTTTGGGATTCAGGATAGAGAGGAATGAAAACGAAAGCACCTTGAAGGTCCAAGACTGAGAAGTACTTGGCATTTCCTGGGACTTGGAATAGGAGGGTATATGGGTTTGGGACTATGGGGTGGATGGGAACCACAGCTTCATTAACAGCTCTCAGATCCTGGACGAATCGGTAAGATCCATCTGGTTTTTGAACGGGCAAGATTGGGGTGTTGCAGGGGTCTCACAGCTGATTCGAGTTCCAGTATCTCGGTATTTGTTAACTAATGGTCTAAGACCCTCAAGAGCTTCTGGTTTAAAGGGATATTGTCTTTTCCACGGCTAGGGAGCATTTGGTCTCAGAGAAATCTTTACTGGTGGAATGTTTATGGCTAAACCAGGGCTGGAGACATTCCACACCTGGGGATTGACATCATCTAGACAAGGGACAGACTCCTCCTTTTCTACCTCTGACTGTAAATATTCAGACATAGGCAAAGAAAATTATCGACTTCTACCTTTGTGTCCCCAAGTCACTCTGGTTTGGAGGCGAAAGTATTATTCTCAAAATGGAAAATTTGGAAGCTGCAAACATGAAAAATTTAAAGAGTCACGCAGAGGCTAGTCACTCTAAGCTAACCCCTAAGACATTTATTGACTGATTTCTAGCTTCTCTTCTTTAACCTTTTTTATCTACAGTAATCCGGTGTGTTCCTTTTAGTTAGGGATTCATTTTTAGACTATCCTGACTCTTCCACTACGTTCCAGTTTTGGGTCTGATACACTTAGAGATGTGCCAAGTGCTTCCTGAATACTATAGAATATATTTTATATTTAAAACACTTCCATGCTTATGTAGTGAGTCAATGATTTTAAGTTTATTAGTTACATATTTCAATGTAAAAGTCAATGTGTGAACTAACATATTCACGACTTGGAAAAGTTGGCTTTTTTTTGCTGTGTGTTTGATCTCTTCACCCGACCAAAGGTCATGGAGAGGTCTATTGTTTTTCTAAAATGATTATAGTGTTGTTTATTTTCTGGTAATTGAATTAGGGTGTGAGTTGCAAAGCCTGTGTTTCTGTTCATTTCATTCCATTTGTTCGGGTTTCTTTCTCTCTCCTGAGACAGACAGTAATTTCCCATTGGTTGTCCCGTTACCAAGGTTGGTGTCCATGCATCCGTGCTGGTCTCTCCATACATGTCCGGGTGTCCTGTGAAACACTAAGCTTAATTTATTTGGAAATGACCTAGCTGTTCAATACACTGTCATCACTCAGTTGAGCAGAGGGAGAGAAATTCAAGTGACAAAACTCCAGAGAAGCTAGTGTCAGAGCGCGCCGGCGTGGCATGCGTGCAGGGGGTTGGGGGGAGGGGGGCGGGGCGCGGAGCGCGGAGATCTCAGGTGTCCTCCCACCATGGGCCTCTCCAGGCCCGCTGTTGCTCAGTGGCCTCCCCCCGCCCCCATCGCTTTGGCTGCTCAGGGCCGGGTGGTCTCTGCAGCTGCCCTGCATTCTGCCCGAGGCCCCCCCGCCCACAGGCTGTCTTCCAGTCTCTCTCTGAACCCTCGACTCTTTCTGCCTCTGTCTCACCTGGCGTGGGTGCATGCGAGTGCCTGTCCGTGTGCCTGGCTGTCGCTCGTCCGCTCTCTCAGGAAGGTCCTGTGCTGGGCCCGTGGCGTGGGGGCAGGGCGGGCCTCGGTTTGGGGACAGGGCGGGGCTGAGGCACTCAAGGGGGTTTGCACAGCCGGCAGGATGGGCACCTGGGGCCCCGGCTGGGCTGCCCCTAAGCCCGCAGGAGGCTCCGGGGACCGCGGCCCCGGGCCGACGCCCCGCTCGTCCGGAGCCACGTGACCCTGATCAGCGAACGGGATGGTGGGGGGCGTGGGGTGGGGGGGCACCGAGACGTCCTCCCCGCTCAAGCCACCCCCCTCACCAACCCCCGCCAGAGCTCCAGCAGCCTCGCCAGGCCGCTCGGTGTCCGGGAAGCGCCCCGGGCCGGGCCAGGCGCGTGCTGGCCGGGGGTGGCGTCGGCTGGTCTCCCAGCTGCAGGGCCTGTCCAGGTTTTTCCCATCAGTTTCAACAGTGACGTTCACCCCACATTGTGAGTCGTCTAGATTTCTCACTGACACCCCTGTTAGGGAGTGACTTTTTAGAGAGATAGGGAAGGTCACTTGGGGGATGTTAGTCATGAGAGAAAATAAGGGCTCAGGTGGGATTGCAGATGTCATCCAGGGGGTAAATAGAGACAGTTGTTGCTGGTACCAAGACATGAAGTTTTTTTTCCCCCTTTCCCCAAAAGGCCATATTACGACCACATGGGGGCGCTGAGTAACAGCCCATAGCTCGTCTAGAAGGGTGGGCATTTGATAGTGATACTCTGGGATGGGTTGGACATACCCCCAACCTTTGTCATTAATGCAGATGCAGCCCGGACTGCTTAGGTTGAGTTGAGAAGCAGTGTGGTTTGCAAGTGAACATGCCTCGTTTAGGGAGAGATCAATAGCCATACAGGGAGGTATGATTAGAAAGAGGAAGAACATCATATGATGCATTTTACTTATCTGAGGCAGGATTGATGGGGTTCTGCTTGAACAAGAGCCTGAGATCTTCAACAGGTTCACAGGAATAGCTGTCCTCTGGCTTTGGAGTCTCAGTTTCTGTCTCCCCCTCCTGTAGGCCATAGGGTTTTATTCTAGAATTGTGGACCCAGCCAGATAGACCCTTCACTTTTACAGCAGTTGAAGTCACTAGAACAACCTGATATGGCCCTGTCCATTTCTCGGACAGCTGGTTGGGACACCCTTTTTCTTGCCAGGTCTTTACTGATACTTGATCCCCTGGCTTTACCTGGGGATTTTTCAAGTCTTCCTCTGGTTTGTATTCCATACCATTGGAGTTCTTGCTGAAACCTTCCCAGGTCAATTATATGTTTTAAGAGTGTATTGGCATCCTCGTGAAGAAACAAATCAGAAGTTAAGAATGGTCGTCCTTACATCATTTCATAAGGACTTAACAATAGTGGCCTTTTGGGGGATGTCCGTAGCCTCATGAGGGCTATGGGCAGCATATGTGTCCACTTATTATGTGTTTCTTACATAGCTTAGCCAGAGCCCTTTTAAGAGTCTGGTTGGCTCTCTCTACCTTTCCTGAAGCTTGAGGCCTCCAGGATGAGCGGAGCCGGTATTTTATGCTAAAGCATGCGGCTAGGTTCTGGTGTATCGTGGCTGTAAATGAGGGTCCGTTGTCACTCTGAAGTGCCCGAGGCAGCCCAAACCTAGGCACTATCTCCTTCAACAGAGCTTTACAGACTTCTGTAGCTCTCTCAGTCTCAGTAGGGAATGCTTCGATCCATCCTGTGAATGTGTCAATAAAGACTAGCAAGTAAGAAAACCCTTGGGTCTTGGGCATGGCTGTAAATTCTACTTGCCAGTCCACTCCTGGGTATGATCCCCGATGTTGGACAGGTGTAATTAGAGGAGGTCTGGTTTTTGGGTTATTTTTTAGACAGGTGTCACAGTTTTGTGTGACCTGTTTAACAACCTTAGCTAACTGGGGATGGGAGAGAATAGGCTTAAGCAAGATTTCTAGATTATCTTTTCCAAAATGGGTGCTCTTATGTAAGGAGTTAGTAATGTTTTAAACCTGAGAATCAGGGAGTATTATTTGGGCCTGATCAGGCTGAAACCACCCATGTGACCCAATCTCCCAGCACCCCTCAGCATATCGGGAATGTCCCCATGGTGTAAAATCTGGAGTCAGTGTTTCCTTGGGGAAAAGGTGGCAGATAGCAGTGGCAGAGGTAGCTTCCAGGACAGCTCATCCTGCCTCTTGATCAGCTTTCCTATTTCCCTGAGCCTCTTTTTCTTGCCCCTTTTGGTGACTCTTGCAGTGGATGACAGCTAATTTTGCAGGAAGTTTGACTGCCTCCAGGAGCCTGAGAATGAGCTCTTTGTGTTTAATAGCAGAGCTTCGGGCACTGAGCATCCCTCTGTCTTTCCAAATTGCTGCACGGGCATGCAGAATGAGGAAAGCATACTTAGAGTCCATACACACATTAATCCTCTTTCCTTCGCCTAACTCCAAAGCTCTTGTCAGGGCAAAAAGTTCAGCTTTCTGGGCTGAGGTGTCTGGGGGAAGAGACCCACTTTCCTTAGTTTCTTCCAGGCTCGCTACAGCATATCCTGCTTTCCTCTCTCCCTTTTCTACAAAACTGCTGCCATCTGTGTGCCAGTTTTCCTTGGGTCACATAAAGGTGTCTCTGATAGGTCCCGGCGAAAAGAGTATAACTCGTCTGTGATTTGTATGCATTGGTGATACAGAGGGGAGGTAGGGGGATCTGGCAGTAAGGTTGCTGGTTTTAAAGTCTGGCAGACCCTCAACTTTATCTCTGGAGTGTCAAGGAGGAGGGCTTGGTGATCCTTCCCCTTGTCATCCACCTGTCCCCTTTCGTTTCCAAGACTGCTTGCACCCGGTGAGGCGTATACACTGTGGTGGGCTGACCCAGGGTCAGCTTAGATGCCTCCTTAACCATAAGAGCGGTGGCTGCTACTGCCCGGAGGCAAGTGGGCCAACCTCTGGCCACCTCATCTAGTTATTTTGAGAGATAAGCCACAGGTTGTAATACGGGCCCCATCATCTGCTCTAACACCCCAAGAGCAGTTCCTGTCCTTCCAGAAACATAGAGTCTAAAAGGCTTCTCCAGGTTGGGGATGCCTAAAGCTGGGGCTGTAGTGATGGACTCTTTTAGGTCATTAAAGGCCACCTTGCAGGTCTCATGCCAGTCGAGTGGCTCATCCTCTTTCCCCCTTAAATTTTCATATAGGGGTCTGGCCAGATTGCCATAATTAGGAATTCAGATCCTGCAAAACCCGGTCCTTCCTAAAAATCCCCTAAGCTGTTTTGTTTGGGGGTACGGGGTATTTAAGTTGAAGGATCTCGCCTCGGTATCAGGCATTATTTTTCTCTCCGTAATTATAAATCCAAGGTATTTTCCTTGGGTTAAGCTAATCTGAGCCTACTTGTGTGATACTCGATAACACTTTTCATACAGGAAATTTAGCGTTTTAAACAGTGTCCATTTGAGTGCTGGTACAATCTGGTCTAGCTATGAGCAAGTCATCCACGTACTGTATTAGACTACTGTTTGTTAAAGTTAATTCCCTTAGTTCTCTCCCCGAGGAAGTCCCGAAGATATGAGTGCTGTGCCTAAACCCCTGGGGTAGTCGAGTCCAGTCGAGAGTTGTATGGTCTCTCTTGTTTCCAAGTCCCGCCACTCAAAAGCAAAGTGTTTTTAGGTTTCAGAATGGAGAGGAATGCAAAAGAAAGCACCTTGAAGGTCCAAGACTGAGAAGTACTTGGCATTTCCTGGAACTTGGGATAGGAGGGTATATGGGTTTGGGACTATGGGGTGGATGGGAACCACAGCTTCATTAACAGCTCTTAGATCCTGGACGAATCGGTAAGATCCATCTGGTTTTTGAACGGGCAAGATTGGGGTGTTGCAGGGGGACTCACAGCTGATTCGAGTTCCAGTATCTCGGTATTTGTTAACTAATGGTTTAAGACCCTCAAGAGCTACTGGTTTTAAGGGATATTGTCTTTTCCAGGGCTAGGGAGCACTTGGTCTCAGAGAAATCTTTACTGGTGGAACATTTATGGCTAAACCAGGGCTGGAGACATCCCACACCTGGGGATTGACATCATCTAGACAAGGGACAGACTCCTCCTTTTCTACCTCTGACTGTAAATATTCAGACATAGGCAAAGAAAATTATCGACTTCTACCTTTGTGTCCCCAAGTCACTCTGGTTTGGAGGCGAAAGTATTATTCTCAAAATGGAAAATTTGGAAGCTGCAAACATGAAAAATTTAAAGAGTCACGCAGAGGCTAGTCACTCTAAGCTAACCCCTAAGACATTTATTGACTGATTTCTAGCTTCTCTTCTTTAACCTTTTTTATCTACAGTAATCCTGTGTGTTCCTTTTAGTTAGGGATTCATTTTTAGACTATCCTGACTGTTCCACTACGTTCCAGTTTTGGGTCTGATACACTTAGAGATGTGCCAAGTGCTTCCTGAATACTATAGATCATATTTTATATTTAAAATACTTCCATGATTATGTAGTGAGTCAATGATTTAAATTTATTTGTTACACATTTCAATGTAAAAATCAATGTGTGAACTAACATATTCACGACTTGGAAAAGTTGGTTTTTTTGCTGTGTGTTTGAACTCCTCATCCGACCAAAGGTCATGGAGAGGTCTATTTTTTTTCTAAAATGGTTATAGTGTTGTTTATTTTCTGGTAATTGAATTAGGGTGTGAGTTGCAAAGCTTGTGTTTCTGTTCATTTCATTCCATCTGTTCGGGTTTCTTTCTCTCTCCTGAGTCAGACAGTAATTTCCCATTGGTTGTCCAGTTACCAAGGTTGGTGTCCATGCATCCGTGCTGGTCTCTCCATACATGTCCGGGTGTCCTGTGAAACAGTAAGCTTAATTTATTTGGAAATGACCTAGCTGTTCAATACACTGTCATCACTCAGTTGAGCAGAGGGAGAGAAATTCAAGTGACAAAACTCCAGAGAAGCTAGTGTCAGAGCGCCCCGGCGTGGCATACGTGCAGGGGGTTGGGGGGAGGGGGGCGGGGCGCGGAGCGCGGAGATCTCAGGTGTCCTCCCATCCTGGGCCTCTCCAGGTCCGCCGCTGCTCAGTGGCCTCCCCACGGCCCCATCGCTTTGGCTGCTCAGGGCCGGGTGGTCTCTGCAGCTGCCCGGCATCCTGCCCGAGCCCCCCCCTGCCTACACGCTGTCTTCCAGTCTCTCTCTGAACCCTCGCCTCTTTCTGCCTCTGTCTCACCTGGCGTGGGTGCGTGCGAGTGCCTGTCCGTGTGCCTGGCTGTCGCTCGTCCGGGCTCTCAGGAAGGTCCTGTGCTGGGCCCGTGGCGTGGGGGCAGGGCGCGCCTCGGTTTGGGGACAGGCCGGGGCTGAGGCACTCCAGGGGGTTTGCACAGCCGGCAGGACGGGCGCCTGGGGCCCCGGCTGGGCTGCCCCTAAGCCCGCAGGAGGCTCCGCGGACCGCGGCCCCGGGCCGTCGCCCCGCTCGTCCGGAGCCACGTGACCCTGAGCAGCGAACGGGATGGTGGGGGGCGTGGGGTGGGGGGGCACCGAGACGTCCTCCCCGCTCAAGCCACCCCCCTCCCCAACCCCCGGCAGAGCTCCCGCAGCCTAGCAAGGCCGCTCGGGATCCGTGAAGCGCCCCGGGACGGGCCAGACGCGTGCTGGCCGGGGGTGGCGTCGGCTGGTCTCCCAGCTGCAGGGCCTGTCCCGGTTTTTCCCATCAGTTTCAACAGTGACGGTCACCCCACATTGTGAGTCGTCTAGATTTCTCACTGACACCCCTGTTAGGGAGTGGCTTTTTAGAGAGACAGGAAAGGTCACTTGAGGGATGTTAGGCATGAGAGAAAATAAGGGCTCAGGTGGGATTGCAGATGTCATCCAGGGGGTAAATAGAGACAGTTGTTGCTGGTACCAAGACATGAAGTTTTTTTTCCCCCTTTCCCCAAAAGGCCATATTACGACCACATGGGGGCGCTGAGTAACAGCCCATAGCTCGGCTGGAAGGGTGGGCCTTTGATAGTGATACCCTGGGATGGGTTGGACATACCCCCAACCTTTGTCATTAATGCAGATGCAGCCCGGGCTGCTTAGGTTGAGTTGAGAAGCAGTGTGGTTTGCAAGTGAACATGCCTCGTTTAGGGAGACATCAATAGCCATACAGGGAGATATGATTAGAAAGAGGAAGAACATCATATGATGCATTTTACTTATCTGAGGCAGGATTGATGGGGTTCTGCTTGAACAAGAGCCTGAGATCTTCAACAGGTTCACAGGAATAGCTGTCCTCTGGCTTTGGAGTCTCAGTTTCTGTCTCCCCTTCCTGTAGGCCATAGGGTTTTATTTTAGAATTGTGGACCCAGGCAGATAGACCCTTCACTTTTACAGCAGTTGAAGTATCTAGAACAACCTGATATGGCCCTGTCCATTTCTCGGACAGCTGGTTTGGACTCCCTTTTTCTTGCCAGGTCTTTACTGATACTTGATCCCCTGGCTTTACCTGGGGATTTTTCAAGTCTTCCTGTGGTTTGTTCTCCATACCGTTGGAGTTCTTGCTGAAACCTTCCCAGGTCAATTATATGTTTTAAGAGTGTATTGGCATCCTCGTCAAGAAACAAATCAGAAGTTAAGAATGGTCGTCCATACATCATTTCATAAGGACTTAACAATAGTGGCCGTTTGGGGGATGTCCGTAGCCTCATCAGAGCTATGGGCAGCATATATGTCCACATATTATGTGTTTCTGTCATAGCTTAGCCAGAGCACTTTTAAGAGTCTGGTTGGCTCTCTCTACCTTTCCTGAAGCTTGAGGCCTCCAGGATGAGCGGAGCTGGTATTATATGCCTAAGAGTGCGGCTAGGTTCTGGGGTATCGTGGCTGTAAGTGAGGGCCCGTTGTTACTCTGAAGTGACCGAGGCAGCCCAAACCTAGGCACTATCTCCTTCAACAGAGCTTTACAGACTTCTGTAGCTCTCTCAGTCTCAGTAGGGAATGCTTCGATCCATCCTGTGAATGTGTCAATAAAGACTAGCAAGTAAGAAAACCATTGGGTCTTGGGCATGGCTGTAAATTCTAATGCGGAGCGGCATTGCCAGTCCGCTCCTGGGTATGATCCCCGATGTTGGACAGGTGTAATTAGAGGAGGTCTGGTTTTTGGGTTATTTTTTAGACAGGTGTCACAATTTTGTGTGACCTGTTTAACAACCTTAGCTAACTGCGGATGGGAGAGAATAGGCTTAAGCAAGATTTCTAGATTATCTTTTCCAAAATGGGCGCTCTTATGTAAGGAGTTAGTAATGTTTTAAACCTGAGAATCAGGGAGTATTATTTGGGCCTGATCAGGCTGAAACCACCCATGTGACCCAATCTCCCAGCCCCGCTCAGCATATCGGGAATGTCCCCCTGGGGTAAAATATGGAGTCAGGGTTTCCTTGGGGAAAAGGGGCAGATAGCAGTGGCAGAGGTAGCTTCCCCGGCAGCTCGTCCTGCCTCTTGATCAGCTTTCCTATTTCCCTGAGCCTCTTTTTCTTGCCCCTTTTGCTGACACTTGCAGTGGATGACAGCTAATTTTGCAGGAAGTTTGACTGCCTCCAGGAGCCTGAGAATGAGCTCTTTGTGTTTAATAGCAGAGCTTCGGGCACTGAGCATCCCTCTTTCTTTCCAAATTGCTGCACGGGCATGCAGAATGAGGAAAGCATACTTAGAGTCCATACACACATTAATCCTCTTTCCTTCTCCTAACTCCAAAGCTCTTGTCAGGGCAAAAAGTTCAGCTTTCTGGGCTGAGGTGTCTGGGGGAAGAGACCCACTTTCCTTAGTTTCTTCCAGGCTCACTACAGCATATCCTGCTTTCCTCTCTCCCTTTTCTACAAAACTGCTGCCATCTGTGTGCCAGTTTTCCTCTGAGTCAGATAAAAGTGTCTCTGATAGGTCCCGGCGAGAAGAGTATAACTCGTCTGTGATTTGTATGCATTGGTGATCCAGAGGGGAGGTAGGGGGATCTGGCAGTAAGGTTGCTGGATTTAAAGTCTGGCAGACCCTCAACTTTATTTCTGGAGTGTTAAGGAGGAGGGCTTGGTATTGGGTGATCCTTCCCCCTGTCATCCACCTGTCCCCTTTCGTTTCCAAGACTGCTTGCACCCGGTGTGGCGTATACACTGTGGTGGGCTGACCCAGGGTTAGCTTAGATGCCTCCTTAACCATAAGAGCGGTGGCTGCTACTGCCCGGAGGCAAGTGGGCCTCCATTTGGCCACCTCATCTAGTTATTTTGAGAGATAAGCCACAGGTTGTAATACGGGCCACATCATCTGCTCTAACACCTCAAGAGCAGTTCCTGTCCTTCCAGAAACATAGAGTCTAAAAGGCTTCTCCAGGTTGAGGAGGCCTAAAGCTGGGGCTGTAGTGATGGACTCTTTTAGGGCATTAAAGGCCACCTTGCAGGTCTCATGCCAGTCGAGTGGCTCTTCCTCTTTCCCCCTTAAATTTTCATATAGGGGTCTGGCCAGATTGCCATAATTAGGAATCCAGATCCTGCAAAACCCAGTCCTTCCTAAAAATCCCCTAAGCGGTTGTTTTGTTTGGGGGTACGGGGCATTTAAGATGAGGGATCTCCCCTCGGGATCAGGCATTCTTTTTCTCTCCGTAATTATAAATCCAAGGTATTTTACTTGGGTTAAGCTAATCTGAGCCTACTTGGGGGATACTCGATAACCCTTTTCATACAGGAAAGTTAGCGTTTTAAATAGTGTCCATTTGAGAGCTGGTAAAATCTGGCCTAGCTATGAGCAAGTCATACACATACTGTATTAGACTACTGTTTGTTAAAGTTAATTCCCTTAGTTCTCTCCCCGAGGAAGTCCCGAAGATATGAGGGCTGTCCCTAAACCCTTGGGGTATTTGAGACCAGTTGAGAGTTGTATGCTCTCTCTTGTTTCCAAGTCCCGCCACTCAAAAGCAAAGAGATTTTGGGATTCAGGATGGAGAGGAATGCAAAAGAAAGCACCTTGAAGGTCCAAGACTGAGAAGTACTTGGCATTTCCTGGGACTTGGGATAGGAGGGTATATGGGTTTGGGACTATGGGGTGGATGGGAACCACAGCTTCATTAACAGCTCTTAGATCCTGGATGAATCGGTAAGATCCATCTGGTTTTTGAACGGGCAAGATTGGGGTGTTGCAGGGGGACTCACAGCTGATTCGAGTTCCAGTATCTCGGTATTTGTTAACTAATGGTTTAAGACCCTCAAGAGCTACTGGTTTTAAGGGATATTGTCTTTTCCAGGGCTAGGGAGCATTTGGTCTCAGAGAAATCTTTACTGGTGGAACATTTATGGCTAAACCAGGGCTGGAGACATCCCACACCTGGGGATTGACATCATCTAGACAAGGGACAGACTCCTCCTTTTCTACCTCTGACTGTAAATATTCAGACATAGGCAAAGAAAATTATCGACTTCTACCTTTGTGTCCCCAAGTCACTCTGGTTTGGAGGCGAAAGTATTATTCTCAAAATGGAAAATTTGGAAGCTGCAAACATGAAAAATTTAAAGAGTCACGCAGAGGCTAGTCACTCTAAGCTAACCCTTAAGACATATATTGACTGATTTCTAGCTTCTCTTCTTTAAACTTTTTTATCTACAGTAATCCTGTGTGTTTCTTTTAGTTAGGGATTCATTTTTAGACTATCCTGACTCTTTCACTACGTTCAAGTTTTGGGTCTGATACACTTAGAGATGTGCCAAGTGCTTCCTGAATACTATAGAACATATTTTATATTTAATATACTTCCATGCTTATGTTGTGAGTGAATGATTTTTAGTTTATTTGTTACACATTTCAATGTAAAAGTCAATGTGTACTAACATATTCACGACTTGGAAAAGTTGGCTTTTTTTTGCAGTGTGTTTGAACTCCTCACCCGACCAAAGGTCATGGAGAGGTCTATTGTTTTTCTAAAATGGCTATAGTGTTGTTTATTTTCTGGTAATTGAATTAGGGTGTGAGTTGCAAAACCTGTGTTTCTGTTCATTTCATTCCATCTGTTCGGGTTTCTTTCTCTCTCCTGAGTCAGACAGTAATTTCCCATTGGTTGTCCAGTTACCAAGGTTGGTGTCCATGCATCCGTGCTGGTCTCTCCATACATGTCCGGGTGCCCTGTGAAACAGTAAGCTTAATTTATTTGGAAATGACCTAGCTGTTCAATACACTGTCATCACTCAGTTGAGCAGAGGGAGAGAAATTCAAGTGACAAAACTCCAGAGAAGCTAGTGTCAGAGCGCCCCGGCGTGGCAAGCGTGCAGGGGGTTGGGGGGAGGGGGGCGGGGCGCGGAGCGCGGAGATCTCAGGTGTCCTCCCACCCTGGGCCTCTCCAGGCCCGCCGCTGCTCAGTGGCCTCCCCCCGCCCCCATCGCTTTGGCTGCTCAGGGCCGGGTGGTCTCTGAAGCTGCCCGGCATCCTGCCCGAGGCCCCCCCTGCCCACACGCTGTCTTCCAGTCTCTCTCTGAACCCTCGACTATTTCTGCCTCTGTCTCACCTGGCGTGGGTGCGTGCGAGTGCCTGTCCGTGTGCCTGGCTGTCGCTCGTCCGCTCTCTCAGGAAGGGCCTGTGCTGGGCCCGTGGCGTGGGGGCAGGGCGGGCCTTGGTTTGGGGACAGGGCGGGGCTGAGGCACTCCAGGGTGTTTGCACAACCGGTAGGATTGGCACCTGGGGCCCCGGCTGGGCTGCCCCTAAGCCCGCAGGAGGCTCCGGGGACCGCGGCCCCGGGCCGATGCCCCGCTCGTTCGGTGCCACCTCTCCCTGAGCAGCGAACGAGATGGTGGGGGGCTGGGGGTGGGGCGGCATCGAGACGTCCTCCCCGCTCATGCCACCCCCCTCCCCAATCCCCGGCAGAGCTCCCGCAGCCTCGCCAGGCCGCTCGGGGTCCGGGATGCGCCCCGGGCCGGGCCAGGCGCGTGCTGTCCGGGGGTGGCGTCGGCTGGTCTCCCAGCTGCAGGGCCTGTCCCGGTTTTTCCCATCAGTTTCAACAGTGATGGTCACCCCACTTTGTGAGTCGTCTACATTTCTCACTGACACCCCTGTTAGGGAGTGGCTTTTTAGAGAGATAGGGAAGGTCACTTGGGGGATGTTAGTCATGGGAGAAAATAAGGGCTCAGGTGGGATTGCAGATGTCATCCAGGTGGTAAATAGAGACAGTTGTTGCTGGTACCAAGACATGAAGTTTTTTTTCCCCCTTTCCCCAAAAGGCCATATTACGACCACATGGGGGCGCTGAGTAACAGCCCATAGCTCGGCTGGAAGGGTGGGCCTTTGATATTGATACCCTGGGATGGGTTGGACATACCCCCAACCTTTGTCATTAATGCAGATACAGCCCGGGCTGGTTAGGTTGAGTTTAGAAGCAGTGTGGTTTGCAAGTGAACTTGCCTCGTTTAGGGAGAGATCAATAGCCATACAGGGAGATATGATTAGAAAGAGGAAGAACATCATATGATGCATTTTACTTATCTGAGGCAGGATTGATGGGGTTCTGCTTGAACAAGAGCCTGAGATCTTCAACAGGTTCACAGGAATAGCTGTCCTCTGGCTTTGGAGTCTCAGTTTCTGTCTCCCCCTCCTGTAGGCCATAGGGTTTTATTCTAGAATTGTGGACCCAGGCAGATAGACCCTTCACTTTTACAGCAGTTGAAGTCACTAGAGCAACCTGATATGGCCATGTCCATTTCTCGGACAGCTGGTTTGGACTCCCTTTTTCTTGCCAGGTCTTTACTGATACTTGATCCCCTGGCTTTACCTGGGGATTTTTCAAGTCTTCCTGTGCTTTGTTCTCCATACCGTTGGAGTTCTTGCTGAAACCTTCCCAGGTCAATTTTATGTTTTAAGAGTGTATTGGCATCCTCGTCAAGAAACAAATCAGAAGTTAAGAATGGACGTCCATACATCATTTCATAAGGATTTAACAATAGTGGCCGTTTGGGGGATGTCCGTAGCCTCATGAGGGCTATGGGCAGCATATGTGTCCACTTATTATGTGTTTCTGACATAGCTTAGCCAGAGCCCTTTTAAGAGTCTGGTTGGCTCTCTATACCTTTCCTGAAGCTTTAGGCCTCCAGGATGAGCGGAGACGGTATTTTATGCCTAAGCATGTGGCTAGGTTCTGGGGTACCATGGCTGTAAGTGAGGGCCCGTTGTCACTCTGAAGTGACCGAGGCAGCCCAAACCTAGGCACTATCTCCTTCAGCAGAGCTTTACAGACTTCTGTAGCTCTCTCAGTCACAGTAGGGAACGCTTCGATCCATCCTGTGAATGTGTCAATAAAGACTCGCAAGTAAGAAAACCCTAGGGTCTTGGGCATGGCTGTAAATTCTACTTGCCAGTCTGCTCCTGGGTATGATCCCCGATGTTTGACAGGTGTAATTAGAGGAGGTCTGGTTTTTGGGTTATTTTTTAGACAGGTGTCACAATTTTGTGTGACCTGTTTAACAACCTTAGCTAACTGCGGATGGGAGAGAATAGGCTTAAGCAAGATTTCTTGATTATCTTTTCCAAAATGGGCGCTCTTATGTAAGGCGTTAGTAATGTTTTAAACCTGAGAATCAGGGAGTATTATTTGGGACTGATCAGGCTGAAACCACCCATGTGACCCAATCTTCCAGCCCCGCTCAGCATATCGGGAATGTCCCCCTGGGGTAAAATCTGGAGTCAGGGTTTCCTTGGGGAAAAGGGGGCAGATAGCAGTGGCAGAGGTAGCTTCCCCGGCAGCTCGTCCTGCCTCTTGATCAGCTTTCCTATTTCCCTGAGCCTCTTTTTCTTGCCCCTTTTGGTGACACTTGCAGTGGATGACAGCTAAATTTGCAGGAAGTTTGACTGCCTCCAGGAGCCTGAGAATGAGCTCTTTGTGTTTAATAGCAGAGCTTCGGGCACTGAGCATCCCTCTTTCTTTCCAAATTGCTGCACGGGCATGCAGAATGAGGAAAGCATACTTAGAGTCCATACACACATTAATCCTCTTTCCTTCTCCTAACTCCAAAGCTCTTGTCAGGGCAAAAAGTTCAGCTTTCTGGGCTGAGGTGTCTGGGGGAAGAGACCCACTTTCCTTAGTTTGTTCCAGGCTCACTACAGCATATCCTGCTTTCCTCTCTCCCTTTTCTACAAAACTGCTGCCATCTGTGTGCCAGTTTTCCTCTGGGTCAGATAAAGGTGTCTCTGATAGGTCCCGGCGAGAAGAGTATAACTCGTCTGTGATTTGTTTGCATTGGTGATCCAGAGGGGAGCTAGGGGGATCTGGCAGTAAGGTTGCTGGATTTAAAGTCTGGCAGACCCTCAACTTTATTTCTGGAGTGTCAAGGAGGAGGGCTTGGTATTGGGTGATCCTTCCCCCTGTCATCCACCTGTCCCCTTTCGTTTCCAAGACTGCTTGCACCCGGTGTGGTGTATACACTGTGGTGCGCTGACCCAGGGTCAGCTTAGATGCCTCCTTAACCATAAGAGCGGTGGCTGCTACTGCCCGGAGGCAAGTGGGCCACCCTCTGGCCACCTCATCTAGTTATTTTGAGAGATAAGCCACAGGTTGTAATACGGGCCCCATCATCTGCTCTAACACCCCAAGAGCAGTTCCTGTCCTTCCGGAAACAGAGAGTCTAAAAGGCTTCTCCAGGTTGGGGAGACCTAAAGCTGGGGCTGTAGTGATGGACTCTTTTAGGGCATTAAAGGCCACCTTGCAGGTCTCATGCCAGTCGAGTGGCTCTTCCTCTTTCCCCCTTAAATTTTCATATAGGGGTCTGGCCAGATTGCCATAATTAGGAATCCAGATCCTGCAAAACCCGGTCCTTCCTAAAAATCCCCTAAGCTGTTGTTTTGTTTGGGGGTACGGGGTATTTAAGATGAGGGATCTCCCCTCGGGGTCAGGCATTCTCTTTCTCTCCATAATTATAAATCCAAGCTATTTTTCTTGGGTTAAGCTTATCTGAGCCTACTTGGGGTATACTCGATAATCCTTTTCATACAGGAAAGTTAGCGTTTTAAATAGTGTCCATTTGAGAGCTGGTAAAATCTGGCCTAGCTATGAGCAAGTCATCCACATACTGTATTAGACTACTGTTTGTTAAAGTTAATTCCCTTAGTTCTCTCCCCGAGGAAGTCCCGAAGATATGAGGGCTGTCCCTAAACCCTTGGGTTAGTCGAGTCCAGTCGAGAGTTGTATGGTCTCTCTTGATTCCAAGTCCCGCCACTCAAAAGCAAAGAGTTTTTGGGATTCAGGATGGAGAGGAATGCAAAAGAAAGCATCTTGAAGGTCCAAGACTGAGAAATACTTGGCATTTCCTGGGACTTGGGATAGGAGGGTATATGGGTTTGGGACTATGGGGTGGATGGGAACCACAGCTTCATTAACAGCTCTTAGATCCTGGACGAATCGGTAAGATCCATCTGGTTTTTGAACGGGCAAGATTGGGGTGTTGCAGGGGGACTCACAGCTGATTCGAGTTCCAGTATCTCGGTATTTGTTAACTAATGGTTTAAGACCCTCAAGAGCTACTGGTTTTAAGGGATATTGTCTTTTCCAGGGCTAGGGAGCATTTGGTCTCAGAGAAATTTTTACTGGTGGAACATTTATGGCTAAACCAGGGCTGGAGACATCCCCCACCTGGGGATTGACCTCATCTAGACAAGGGACAGACTCCTCCTTTTCTACCTCTGACTGTAAATATTCAGACATAGGCAAAGAAAATTATCGACTTCTCCCTTTGTTTCCCCAAGTCACTCTGGTTAGGAGGCGAAAGTATTATCCTCACCATGGAAAATTTGGAAGCTGTTAACATGAAAAATTTAAAGAGTCACGCAGAGGCTAGTCACTCTATGCTAACCCCTAAGATATTTATTGACTGATTTCTAGCTTCTCTTCTTTAACCTTTTTTATCTACAGTAATCCTGTGTTTTCCTTTTAGTTAGGGATTCATTTTTAGACTATCCTGACTCTTCCACTACGTTCCAGTTTTGGGTCTGATTCACTTACAGATGTTCCAAGTGCTTCCTGAATACTATAGAACGTATTTTATGTTTAAAATACTTCCATGCATATGTAGTGAGTCAATGATTTTAAGTTTATTTGTTACACATTTCAATGTAAAAGTCAATGTGTGAACTAACATATTCACGACTTGGAAAAGTTGGCTTTTTTTTGCTGTGTGTTTGATCTCCTCACCCGCCCAAAGGTCATGGAGAGGTCTATTGTTTTTCTAAAATGGTTATAGTGCTGTTTACTTTCTGGTAATTGAATTAGGGTGTGAGTTGCCAAGCTTGCGTTTCTGTTCATTTCATTCCATCTGTTCGGGTTTCTTTCTCTCTCCTGAGTCAGACAGTAATTTCCCATTGGTTGTCCAGTTACCAAGGTTGGTGTCCATGCATCCGTGCTGGTCTCTTCATACATGTCCGTGTGTCCTGTTAAACACTAAGCTTAATTTATTTGGAAATGACCTAGCTGTTCAATACACTGTCATCACACAGTTGAGCAGAGGGAGAGAAATTCAAGTGACAAAACTCCAGAGAAGCTAGTGTCAGAGCGTCCGCGCGTGGCATGCGTGCAGGTGGTTGGGGGGAGGGGGGTGGGGAGCGGAGCGCGGAGATCTTAGGTATCCTCCCACCCTGGGCCTCTCCAGGCTCGCCGGTGCTCTGTGGCCTTACCCCGCCCCCATCGCTACGGCTGCTCAGGGCCAGGTGGTCTCTGCAGCTGCCCGGCATCCTGCCCGAGGGCCCCCCTGCCCACACGCTGTCTTCCAGTCTCTCTCTGAACCCTCGACTCTGTCTGCCTCTGTCTCACCTGGCTTGGGTGCGTGCGAGTGCCTGTCCGTGTGCCTGGCTGTCGCTCGTCCGCACTCTCAGGAAGGTCCTGTGCTGGGCCCGTGGCGTGGGGGCAGGGTGTTCCTCGGTTTGGGGACAGGGAGGGGCTGAGGCACTCCAGGGGGTTTGCACAGCCGGCAGGATGGGCGCCTGGGGCCCCGGCTGGGCTGCCCCTAAGCCCGCAGGAGGCTCCGGGGACCGCGGCCCCGGGCCGACGCCCCGCTCTTACGGAGCCACGTGACCCTGAGCAGCGAACGGGATGGTGGGGGGCGGGGGGTGAGGGGCCATCGAGACGTCCTCCCCGCTCAAGCCACCCCCCTCCCCAACCCCCGCCAGA
Source organism: Muntiacus reevesi (assembly GCF_963930625.1). NCBI lineage: Eukaryota > Metazoa > Chordata > Mammalia > Artiodactyla > Cervidae > Muntiacus > Muntiacus reevesi. The sequence goes on from NW_027077918.1 coordinate 322,422, forward strand.
GATCCCGCAGCCTCGCCAGGCCGCTCGGGTTCCGGGAAGCGCCCCGGGCCGGGCCAGGTGCGTGCTGGCCAGGGGTGGCGTCGGCTGGTCTCCCAGCTGCAGGGCCTGTCCCGGTTTTTCCCATCAGTTTCAACAGTGACGGTCACCCCACATTGTGAGTCGTCTAGATTTCTCACTGACACCCCTGTTAGGGAGTGGCTTTTTAGAGAGATAGGGAAGGTCACTTGGGGGATGTTAGTCATGAGAGAAAATAAGGGCTCAGGTGGGATTGCAGATGTCATCCAGGGGGTAAATAGAGACAGTTGTTGCTGGTACCAAGACATGAAGTTTTTTTTCCCCCTTTCCCCAAAAGGCCATATTACGACCACATAGGGGCGCTGAGTAACAGCCCATAGCTCGGCTGGAAGGGTGGGCCTTTGATAGTGATACCCTGGGATGGCTTGGACATACCCCAACCTTTGTCATTAATGCAGATGCAGCCTGGGCTGCTTATGTTCAGTTGAGAAGCAGTGTGGTTTGCAAGTGAACATGCCTCGTTTAGGGAGAGATCAATAGCCATACAGGGAGATATGATTAGAAAGAGGAAGAACATCATATGATGCATTTTACTTATCTGAGGCAGGATTGATGGGGTTCTGCTTGAACAAGAGCCTGAGATCTTCAACAGGTTCACAGGAATAGCTGTCCTCTGGCTTTGGAGTCTCAGTTTCTGTCTCCCCCTCCTGTAGGCCAAAGGATTTTAATCTAGAATTGTGGACCCAGGCAGATAGACCCTTCACTTATACCGCAGTTTAAGTCACTAGAACAACCTGATATGGCCCTGTCCATTTCTCAGACAGCTGGTTTGGACTCCCTTTTTCTTGCCAGGTCTTTACTGATACTTGATCCCCTGGCTTTACCTGGGGATTTTTCAAGTCTTCCTGTGGTTTCTTCTCCATACCGTTGGAGTTCTTGCTGAAACCTTCCCAGGTCAATTATATGTTTTAAGAGTGTATTGGCATCTTCGTCAAGAAACAAATCAGAAGTTAAGAATGGTCGTCCATACATCATTTCATAAGGACTTAACAATAGTGGCCGTTTGGGGGATGTCCGTAGCCTCATGAGGGCTATGGGCAGCATATGTGTCCACTTATTATGTGTTTCTGACATAGCTTAGCCAGAGCGCTTTTAAGAGTCTGGTTGGCTCTCTCTACCTTTCCTGAAGCTTTAGGCCTCCAGGAAGAGCGTAGCCGGTATTTTATTCCTAAGCATGCAGCTAGGTTCTGGGGTATCGTGGCTGTAAGTGAGGGCCCGTTGTCACTCTGAAGTGACCGAGGCAGCCCAAACCTAGGCACTATCTCCTTCAGCAGAGCTTTACAGACTTCTGTAGCTCTCTCTGTTCAGTAGGGAACGCTTCGATCCATCCTGTGAATGTGTCAATAAAGACTAGCAAGTACGAAAACCCTTGGGTCTTGGGCATGGCTGTAAATTCTAAATGCGGAGCGGCATTGCCAGTCCGCTCCTGGGTATGATCCCCGATGTTGGACAGGTGTAATTAGAGGAGGTCTGGTTTTTGGGTTATTTTTTTAGACAGGTGTCACAATTCTGTGTGACTTGTTTAACAACCTTAGCTAACTGGGGATGGGAGAGAATAGGCTTAAGCAAGATTTCTAGATTATCTTTTCCAAAATGGGCGCTCTTATGTAAGGAGTTAGTAATGTTTTAAAGCTGAGAATAAGGGAGTATTATTTGGGCCTAATCAGGCTGAAACCACCCATGTGACCCAATCTCCCAACCCCGCTCAGCATATCGGGAATGTCCCCCTGGGGTAAAATCTGGAGTCAGGGTTTCCTTGGGGAAAAGGGGGCAGATAGCAGTGGCAGAGGTAGCTTCCCCGGCAGCTCGTCCTGCCTCTTGATCAGATTTCCTATTTCCCTGAGCCTCTTTTTCTTGCACCTTTTGGTGACTCTTGCAGTGGATGACAGCTAATTTTGCAGGAAGTTTGACTGCCTCCAGGATCCTGAGATTGAACTCTTTATGTTTAATAGCAGAGCTTCGGGCACTGAGCATCCCTCTTTCTTTCCAAACTGCTGCACTGGCATGCAGAATGAGGAAAGCATACTTAGAATCCATACACACATTAATCCTCTTTCCTTCTCCTAACGCCAAAGCTCTTGTCAGGGCAAAAAGTTCAGCTCTCTGGGCTGTGGTGTCTGGGGGAAGAGCCCCACTTTCCTTAGTTTCTTCCAGGCTCACTACAGCATATCCTGCTTTCCTCTCTCCCTTTTCTACAAAACTGCTGCCATCTGTGTGCCAGTTTTCCTCTGGGTCAGATAAAGGTGTCTCTGATAGGTCCCGGCGAGAAGAGTATAACTCGTCTTTGATTTGTATGCATTGGTGATCCAGAGGGGAGCTAGTGGGTTCTGGCAGTAAGGTTGCTGGATTTAAAGTCTGGCAGACCCTCAGCTTTATTTCTGGAGTGTCAAGGAGGAGGGCTTGGTATTGGGTGATCCTTCCCCCTGTCATCCACCTGTCCCCTTTCGTTTCCAAGAGTGCTTGCACCCGGTGAGGCGTATACACTGTGGTGGGCTGACCCAGGGTCAGCTTAGATGCCTCCTTAACCATAAGAGCAGTGGCTGCTACAGCCCGGAGACAAGTGGGCCACCCTCTGGCCACCTCATCTAGTTATTTTGAGAGATAAGCCACAGGTTGTAATACGGGCCCCATCATCAGCTCTAACACCCCAAGAGCAGTTCCTGTCCTTCCAGAAACATAGAGTCTAAAAGGCTTCTCCAGGTTGGGGAGGCCTAAAGCTGAGGCTGTAGTGATGGACTCTTTTAGGGCATTAAAGACCACCTTGCAGGTCTCATGCCAGTCGAGTGGCTCTTCCTCTTTCCCCCTTAAATTTTCATATAGTGGTCTGGCCAGATTGCCATAATTAGGAACCCAGATCCTGCAAAACCCGGTCTTTCCTAAAAATCCCCTAAGCTGTTTTTTTGTTTGGGGGTACGGGGTATTTAAGATGAGGGATCTCCCCTCGGGGTCAGGCATTCTTTTTCTCTCCGTAATTATAAATCCAAGGTATTTTACTTGGGTTAAGCTAATCTGAGCCTACTTGGGGGATACTCGATAACCCTTTGCATACAGGAAAGTTAGCGTTTTAAATAGTGTCCATTTGAGAGCTGGTAAAATCTGGCTTAGCTATGAGCAAGTCATCCACATACTGTATTAGACTACTGTTTGTTAAAGTTAATTCCCTTAGTTCTCTCCCCGAGGAAGTCCCGAAGATATGAGGGCTGTCCCTAAACCCTTGGGGTAGTCGAGTCCAGTCGAGAGTTGTATGGTCTCTCTTGTTTCCAAGTCCCGCCACTCAAAACCAAAGAGATTTTGGGATTCAGGATGGAGAGGAATGCAAAAGAAAGCACCTTGAAGGTCCAAGACTGAGAAGTACTTGGCATTTCCTGGGACTTGGGATAGGAGGGTATATGGGTTTGGGACTATGGGGTGGATGGGAACCACAGCTTCATTAACAGCTCTTAGATCCTGGACGAATCGGTAAGATCCATCTGGTTTTTGAACGGGCAAGATTGGGGTGTTGCAGGGGGACTCATAGCTGATTCGAGTTCCAGTATCTCGGTATTTGTTAACTAATGGTCTAAGACCCTCAAGAGCTACTGGTTTTAAGGGATATTGTCTTTTCCAGGGCTAGGGAGCATTTGGTCTCAGAGAAATCTTTACTGGTGGAACATTTATGGCTAAACCAGGGCTGGAGACATCCCACACCTGGGGATTGACATCATCTAGACAAGGGACAGACTCCTCCTTTTCTACCTCTGACTGTAAATATTCAGACATAGGCAAAGAAAATTATCGACTTCTACCTTTGTGTCCCCAAGTCACTCTGGTTTGGAGGCGAACGTATTATTCTCAAAATGGAAAATTTGGAAGCTGCAAACATGAAAAATTTAAAGAGTCACGCAGAGGCTAGTCACTCTAAGCTAACCACTAAGACATTTATTGACTGATTTCTAGCTTCTCTTCTTTAACCTTTTTTATCTACAGTAATCCTGTGTGTTCTTTTAGTTAGGGATTCATTTTTAGACTATCCTGACTCTTCCACTATGTTCCAGTTTTGGGTCTGATACACTTAGAGATGTGCCAAGTGCTTCCTGAATACTATAGAACATATTTTATGTTTAAAATACTTCCATGCTTATGTAGTGAGTCAATGATTTTAAGTTTATTTGTTACACATTTCAATGTAAAAATCAATGTGTGAACTAACATATTCACGACTTGGAAAAGTTGGCTTTTTTGCTGTGTGTTTGAACTCCTCACCAAACCAAAGGTCATGGAGAGGTCTATTGTTTTTCTAAAATGGTTGTAGTGTTGTTTTTTTTCTGGTAATTGAATTAGGGTGTGAGTTGCAAAGCTTGTGTTTCTGTTCATTTCATTCCATCTGTTCGGGTTTCTTTCTCTCTCCTGAGTCAGACAGTAATTTCCCATTGGTTGTCCAGTTATCAAGGTTGGTGTCCATGCATCCGTGCTGGTCTCTCCATACATGTCCGGGTGTCCTGTGAAACACTAAGCTTAATTTATGTGGAAATGACCTAGCTCTTCAATACACTGTCATCACTCAGTTGAGCAGAGGGAGAGAAATTCAAGTGACAAAATTCCAGAGACGCTAGTGTCAGAGCGCCCCGGCGTGGCATGCGTGCAGGGGGTTGGGGGGAGGGGGACGGGGCGCGGAGCGCGGAGATCTCAGGTGTCCTCCCACCCTGGGCCTCTCCAGGCCCGCCGCTGCTCAGTGGCCTCCCCCCGCCCCCATCGCTTTGGCTGCTCAGGGCCGGGTGGCCTCTGCAGCTGCCCGGCATCCTGCCCGAGGCCCCCCCTGCCCACACGGTGTCTTCCAGTCTCTCTCTGAACCCTCGACTCTTTCTGCCTCTGTCTCACCTGGCATGGGTGCGTACGAGTGCCTGTCCGTGTGCCTGACTGTCGCTCGTCTGCTCTCTCAGGAAGGTCCTGTGCTGGGCCCGTGGCGTGGGGGCAGGGCGGGCCTCGGTTTGGGGACAGGGCGGGGCTGAGGCACTCCAGGGGGTTTGCACAGCTGGCAGGATGAGCGCCTGGGGCCCCGGCTGGGCTGCCCCTAAGCCCGCAGGAGGCTCTGGGGACCGCGGTCCCGGGCTGACGCCCCGCTCGTCCGGAGCCACGTGACCCTGAGCAGCGAACGGGATGTTGGGAGGCGGGGGGTGGGGGGGCACCGAGACGTCCTCCCCGCTCAAGCCACCCCCCTCCCCAACCCCCGCCAGAGCTCCCGCAGCCTCGCCAGGCCGCTCGGGGTCCGGGAAACGCCCCGGGCCGGGCCAGGCGCGTGCTGGCCGGGGGTGGCGTCGGCTGGTCTCCCAGCTGCAGGGCCTGTCCCGGTTTTTCCCATCAGTTTTTCAACAGTGACGGTAACCCCACATTGTGAGTCGTCTAGATTTCTCACTGACACCCCTGTTAGGGAGTGGCTTTTTAGAGAGATAGGGAAGGTCACTTGGGGGATGTTAGCCATGAGAGAAAATAAGGGCTCAGGTGGGATTGCAGATGTCATCCAGGGGGTAAATAGAGACAGTTGTTGCTGGTACCAAGACATGAAGTTTTTTTTCCCCCTTTCCCCAAATGGCCATATTACGACCACATGGGGGCGCTGAGTAACAGCCCATAGCTCGGCTGGAAGGGTGGGCCTTTGATAGTGATACACTGGGATGGGTTGAACATACCCCCAACCTTTGTCATTAATGCAGATGCAGCCCGGGCTGCTTAGGTTGAGTTGAGAAGCAGTGTGGTTTGCAAGTGAACATGCCTCGTTTAGGGAGAGATCAATAGCCATACAGGGAGATTTGATTAGAAAGAGGAAGAACATCATATGATGCATTTTACTTATCTGAGGCAGGATTGATGGGGTTCTGCTTGAACAAGAGCCTGAGATCTTCAACAGGTTCACAGGAATAGCTGTCCTCTGGCTTTGGAGTCTCAGTTTCTGTCTCCCCCTCCTGTAGGCCATAGGGTTTTATTCTAGAATTGTGGACCCAGGCAGATAGACCCTTCACTTTTAGAGCAGTTGAAGTCACTAGAACAACCTGATATGGCCCTGTCCATTTCTCGGACAGCTGGTTTGGACTCCCTTTTTCTTGCCAGGTCTTTACTGATACTTGATCCCCTGGCTTTACCTGGGGATTTTTCAAGTCTTCCTGTGGATTGTTCTCCATACCGTTGGAGTTCTTGCGGAAACCTTCCCAGGTCAATTATATGTTTTAAGTGTGTATTGGCATCCTCGTCAAGAAACAAATCAGAAGTTACGAATGGTCGTCCATACATCATTTCATAAGGACTTAACAATAGTGGCCGTTTGGGGGATGTCCGTAGCCTCATCAGGGCTATGGGCAGCATATGTGTCCACTTATTATGTGTTTCTGACATAGCTTAGCCAGAGCCCTTTTAAGAGTCTGGTTGGCTCTCTCTACCTTTCCTGAAGCTTGAGGCCTCCAGGATGAGCGGAGCTGGTATTTTATGCCTAAGCATGTGGCTAGGTTCTGCGGTATCGTGGCTGTAAGTGAGGGCCCGTTGTGACTCTGAAGTCACCGAGGCAGCCCAAACCTAGGCACTATCTCCTTGACCAGAGCTTTATAGACTTCTGTAGCTCTCCCTGTTCAGTAGAGAACGCTTCGATCCATCCTGTGAATGTGTCAATAAAGACTCGCAAGTAAGAAAACCCTTGGGTCTTGGGCATGGCTGTAAATTCTACTTGCCAGTCCGTTCCTGGGTATGATCCCCGATGTTGGACAGGTGTAATTAGAGGAGGTCTGGTTTTTGGGTTATTTTTTAGACAGGTGTCACAATTTTGTGTGACTTGTTTAACAACCGTAACTAACTGTGGATGGGAGAGAATAGGCTTAAGCAAGATTTCTAGATTATCTTTTCCAAAATGGGCGCTCTTATGTAAGGAGTTAGTAATGTTTTAAACCTGAGAATCAGGGAGTATTATTTGGGCCTGATCAGGCTGAAACCACCCATGTGACCCAATCTCCCAGCCCCGCTCAGCATATCGGGAATGTCCCCCTGGGGTAAAATCTGGAGTCAGGGTTTCCTTGGGGAAAAGGGGGCAGATAGCAGTGGCAGAGGTAGCTTCCACGGCAGCTCGTCCTGCCTCTTGATCAGCTTTCCTATTTCTCTGAGCCTCTTTTTCTTGCCCCTTTTGGTGACTCTTGCAGTGGATGACAGCTAATTTTGCAGGAAGTTTGACTGCCTCCAGGAGCCTGAGAATGAGCTCTTTGTGTTTAATAGCAGAGCTTCGGGCACTGAGCATCCCTCTTTCTTTCCAAACTGCTGCACAGGCATGCAGAATGAGGAAAGCATACTTAGAGTCCATACACACATTAATCTTCTTTCCTTCTCCTAACTCCAAAGCTCTTGTCAGGGCAAAATGTTCAGCTTTCTGGGCTGAGGTGTCTGGGGGAAGAGCCCCACTTTCCTTAGATTCTTCCAGGCTCTCTACAGCATATCCTGCTTTCCTCTCTCCCTTTTCTACAAAACTAATGCCATCTGTGTGCCAGTTTTCCTCTGGGTCAGATAAAGGTGTCTCTGATAGGTCCCGGCGAGAAGAGTATAACTCGTCTGTGATTTGTATGCATTGGTGATCCAGAGGGGAGGTAGGGGGATCTGGCAGTAAGGTTGCTGGATTTAAAGTCTGGCAGACCCTCAACTTTATTTCTGGAGTGTCAAGGAGGAGGGCTTGGTATTGGGTGATGCTTCCCCCTGTCATCCACCTGTCCCCTTTCGTTTCCAAGACTGCTTCCACCCGGTGAGGCGTATACACTGTGATGGGCTGACGCAGGGTCAGCTTAGATGCCTCCTTAACCATAAGAGCAGTGGCTGCTACTGCCCGGAGGCAAGTGGGCCACCCTCTGGCCACCTCATCTACTTATTTTGAGAGATAAGCCACAGGTTGTAATACGGGCCCCATCATCTGCTCTAACACCCCAAGAGCAGTTCCTGTCCTTCCAGAAACATAGAGTCTAAAAGGCTTCTCCAGGTTGGGGAGGCCTAAAGCTGGGGCTGTAGTGATGGACTCTTTTAGGGCATTAAAGGCCACCTTGCAGGTCTCATGCCAGTCGAGTGGCTCTTCCTCTTTCCCCCTTAAATTTTCATATAGGGGTCTGGCCAGATTGCCATAATTAGGAATCCAGATCCTGAAAAACCCGGTCCTTCCTCAAAATCCCCTAAGCTGTTTTTTTGTTTGGGGGTACGGGGTATTTAAGATGAGGAATCTCCCCTCGGGGTCAGGCATTCTTTTTCTCTCCGTAATTATAAATCCAAGGTATTTTACTTGGGTTAAGCTAATCTGAGACTACTGGGGGATACTCGATAACCCTTTGCATACAGGAAAGTTAGCGTTTTAAATAGTGTCCATTTGAGAGCTGGTAAAATCTGGCCTAGCTATGAGCAAGTCATCCACATACTGTATTAGACTACTGTTTGTTAAATTTAATTCCCTTAGTTCTCTCCCCGAGGAAGTCCCGAAGATATGAGGGCTGTCCCTAAACCCTTGGGGTAGTCGAGTCCAGTCGAGAGTTGTATGATCTCTCTTGTTTCCAAGTTCCGCCACTCAAAACCAAAGAGTTTTTGGGATTCAGGATGGAGAGGAATGCAAAAGAAAGCACCTTGAAGGTCCAAGACTGAGAAGTACTTGGCATTTCCTGGGACTTGGGATAGGAGGTTATATGGGTTTGGGACTATGGGGTAGATGGGAACCACAGCTTCATTAACAGCTCTTAGATCCTAGACGAATTGGTAAGATTCATCTGGTTTTTGAACGGGCAAGTTTGGGGTGTTGCAGGGGGACTCACAGCTGATTCGAGTTCCACTATCTCGGTATTTGTTAACCAATGGTTTAAGACCCTCAAGAGCTACTGGTTTTAAGGGATATTGTCTTTTCCAGGGCTAGGGAGCATTTGGTCTCAGAGAAATCTTTACTGGTGGAACATTTATGGCTAAACCAGGGCTGGAGACATCCCACACCTGGGGATTGACATCATCTAGACAAGGGACAGACTCCTCCTTTTCTACCTCTGACTGTAAATATTCAGACATAGGAAAGAAAATTATCGACTTCTACCTTTGTGTCCCCAAGTCACTCTGGTTTGGAGGCGAAAGTATTATTCTCAAAATGGAAAATTTGGAAGCTGCAAACATGAAAAATTTAAAGAGTCACGCAGAGGCTAGTCACTCTAAGCTAACCCCTAAGACATTTGTTGACTGACGTCTAGCTTCTCTTCTTTAATCTTTTTTTTCTACAGTAATCCTGTGTGTTCCTTTTAGTTAGGGATTCATTTTTAGGCTATCCTGACTCTTCCACTACGTTCCAGTTTTGGGTCTGATACACTTAGAAATGTGCCAAGTGCTTCCTGAATACTATAGAACATATTTTATATTTAAAATACTTCCATGCTTATGTAGTGAGTCAATGATTTTAAGTTTATTTGTTACACATTTCAATGTAAAATGCAATGTGTGAACTAACATATTCACGACTTGGAAATGTTGGCTTATTTTTGCTGTGTGTTTGAACTCCTCACCCGACCAAAGGTCATGGAGAGGTCTATAGTTTTTCTAAAATGGTTATAGTGTTGTTTATTTTCTGGTAATTGAATTAGGGTGTGAGTTGCAAAGCTTGTTTTTCTGTTCATTTCATTCCATCTGTTCGGGTTTCTTTCTCTCTCCTGAGTCAGACAGTAATTTCCCATTGGTTGTCCAGTTACCAAGGTTGGTGTCCATGCATCCGTGCTGGTCTCTCCATACTTGTCCGGGTGTCCTGTGAAACACTAAGCTTAATTTATTTGGAAATGACCTAGCTGTTCAATACACTGTCATCACTCAGTTGAGCAGAGGGAGAGAAATTCAAGTGACAAAACTCCAGAGAAGCTAGTGTCAGAGCGCCCCGGCGTGGCATGCGTGCAGGGCGTTGGGGGGAGGGGTGCGGGGCGCGGAGATCTCAGGTGTCCTCCCACCCTGGGCCTCTCCAGGCCCGCCGCTGCTCAGTGGCTTCCCCCCGCCCCCATCGCTTTGGCTGCTCAGGGCCGGGTGGTCTCTGCAGCTGCCCGGCATCCTGCCCGAGGCCCTCCCTGCACACACGCTGTCTTCCAGTCTCTCTCTGAACCCTCGACTCTTTCTGCCTCTGTCTCACCTGGCGTGGGTGCGTGCGAGTGCCTGTCTGTGTGCCTGGCTGTCGCTCGTCCGCTCTCTCAGGAAGGTCCTGTGCTGGGCCCGTGGCGTGGGGGCAGGGCGGGCCTCAGTTTGGGGACAGGGCAGGGCTGAGGCACTCCAGGGGGTTTGCACAGCCGGCAGAATGGGAGCCTGGGGCCCCGGCTGGGCTGACCCTAAGCTCCAGGAGGCTCCGGGGACTGCAGACCCGGGCCGAAGCCCTGCTCGTCCGGAGCCACCTGACCCTGAGCAGCGAACGGGATGGTGGGTGACAGGGGGTGAGGGGGCACCGAGATGTCCTCGCTGCTCTCCCCACCCCCACTCCCCCCACCCCAGGTTCCGCAGGCACGCCAGGCCCCGGCCGGCCGGGCCAGACTGGTGCTGGCCTGGGCTCGCGGTGTGCGGAGCGGGGGCGCCCTCCGCTGGCCGCCGAGCTGCAGGCTCTGGCCGGCCGGAGTCCAGTCGTGGGTCGTGCGGCTCAAGTGCAGCGCGAGCCCGCTCGAGAACTGCAGCCCTAGGCCCGACCGGCAGGTCAGACCGCAAGGGAGGCGCAACGCGGGGCTCCTGCAGCGCCTGGCAGCCGCCTCGATCTAAGGCCATACCACCCTGAACGTGCCCTCTCTCCTCTGATCTGGGAAACTGAGCAGGGTCGGGCCTGGTCAGTACTTGGATGGGAGACCGCCTAGTAGTTAGGCGATTTTTTTTGATTTTTCTGAATGCCTACTTCAGAAAGTTAGAATCGGATGACTTCACACAGTAAAACGAATCATATTTTCATACATAATCTTAAGAATCCAGCAGCTGGTCATTCTTTTTCCTGTCCTAACACAGCTAACTGGAAATCAGTTGTAGTAAGTTCTACTGACTTCAGACCCTCATCCCTAAGGGAAGATATATAGGAAAACCCATAATATATCTAAATAAACATGAAAGATACAATGATGAGAAAGAAAAAAATTTCTCAGTGACATCTTAGTTGGTATCGGAAACACGATGATTATGAAAGCACAGCCCATAATCGAGTCCAGGCCATGGAAGCCTGTGACTGTCATTGAGTGTTGTCTTCCCTTTCAGCTGAGGTCTTAAAAATTGCTTTGTAAAATTCTGAGGTTTGAAGCACTTGTAATCTCCCGAAGAGACTGCAATCAGAAGGGTTTCTAGAATATCCTGACGCTGTGGTGATCTCAAGCAATACATACTCCAGCAGAAGGAAGACAGACATGTTGGGAAGTGGGGATGACTTCTACTGCACTTAGGGAGGAAGGGCATGTACAAGTGGAGAAGCAACACCTCAGTGATGGAATGTTTAAAGACTCCACATATGGAGAAGAGAATGGCAACCCACTCCAGTATTCTTGCCTGGAAAACTCCATGGGCAGAGGAGTCTGGCGGGCTGAAGTCCACGGGATTCCATGACTAACCGTGTGTGCACGAGGGTGGAGGGAGACGGGCTGGTAGCAAGAAACTGGTAGAAGTAAAAAATAAGAAAAAAATATAAAATAAAGACTCGATAAATATGACAACGACTGGTAGGAATAAACCTTCAGAAGTGCCTTCTCAGACCTCCCGTCAGAAGCACAAGCGTAATAAAGACACTGAGTTTTCACGGTCTCACACATAATTAGACTGGTTTATGACAATGGGCAGAGAGGCTCCTCTAAAACATCGGGGCTGTGCTTTACTGGAGGATGCACATCGATTGAGTGCATGGCTGTGTGTTATGGAAATATGTCTTACTGGCAGGGCGAAGGCATCTTCTTGAAGAACACAGCAAATAACACCACAAATTCACGGAACTTGGCTACAATGACAATAGCTGATTTCGTGATGTCTACTGCTTGGCAGAGCAGGGATTGCCTCTGCCATTATGTACCTCAGTGGCCAGCTGTGATAGTAGCCATTACTTTCTCACTTAGAAACTTGTCATGTGCACTAGCGCAAGAACAGTGAAAGCTCCCCAGAGAAGCAAGTCAGGCAGACATGCTTCTGTTTTCTCACAGAAGCTGCTTATGACCGGCCCTGCTCACAGACAGATTGCTAATTCCAAATCGATAGAAAGTTATGCAGATATTCTTTAGCAACTGAGCCACCAGTGAAGCCCTACTAGCTCAGTTGCTAAAGAATCTGCCTGCAACGCAGGAGACCCCGCTTTGAGTCCTGGGTCGGGAAGATCCGCTGGAGAAAGGATAGGCTACCCACTCCAGTATTCTGGCCTAGAGAATTCCATGGACTGTATAGTCCTTGGGGCTGCAAAGAGTCAGGCACGAACTGAGCCACTTTCACCCGCACATGCAGATATCACTTAAAAAAAAAATGTGGTAACAGATCTAGGACCTCTGTCGAGCTCATGAGTGAGTACTATAAATATACAGAATCAGCTTTGTCCTGCATAGTTACTACCATCCTGTATTTGCTTTGAGAGGAGTTGAGCTACTCTTGGTACAGAGGAATGATTCTTTACCAACTGAGCCACAAGGGAAGCCCACTAATACTGGAGTGGGTAGCCTATCCCTTCTCCAGCAGATCTTCCTGACCCAGGAATTGAACCAGGGTCTCCTGCCTGAGTAACACATATTGGGTAAAAAACGGTGAGGGGGCAGAACTAGGGACATTGATTGGTAAAATCAGTTTTCCTTGCCTAGATGGCTAGCGGACGCGAAAGAAATGTTGGTGTGGATTTAAAAAATTCTTCTGATACGAAACAAAAAATTTACTAGTTCTCTGCAGATCTTTAATGAAGCACAGATATTGTCATTAGATTGCTTTGGTCATATCCGTCTTATCCACATTTAGTTTTTAAAATAACATAGAGTGGCTTCAATCACTTGAAGAAACGACAAAAGGTTTCTTTGGTCTCCATTCTATACTGGATCGAGAGAAGGCAGTTGATCAGCATGATGCAGGAGATCAAGATGTTTTTGGCAAAAACTTGACTAGTCTGTTAAATGATATGGAAGAATGAATTAAGGATGGCAGCACGAAACAGAAGGCCATGGTAGAAGTACACAAGACCTTGTTTGGTAAGTCCAAACATGACTTTTTCTTTCAATTGAAGGATAGTTGCTTTACAGAATTTTGTTGCCAAACATCAACGTGAATGAGCCACAGGTGTACATATGTCTCCTCCCTCCTGAACCTCTCTCCCATCTCCTCCTCTCCGTTCCACCCCTCTAGCTTGTTGCAGAGCCCCTGTTTGAGTCCCATGAGTCATACAGCAAATTGCATTGACATCTCTTTTAACGTATGGTACTATGCTTCCATGTTCCTCTGCATTCATCTCACCCTCTTCTTCCTCACACCTGCCAGTGTCCATAAATCTGTTCTCTACATCTGCGACTCCTTGGCTGCCCTGCAAATAATTTCATCAGTACCACCTTTAGTTCAAGCATTTCTTCCCCCCACCCCAAGCATTTCTTATTTCTTATTCCACTCTTACTGTCTTTACTGTGAGACTGATCTCGAAACTGATATGAAAGTATTATTCTCAGCATGGAAAATTTGGAAGATGCAAACATGAAAAATTTAAAAAGTAACGCAGAGGCTAGTCACTCTAGGCTAACCCCTAAAACATTTATTGACTGATTTCTAGTTTCTCTTCTTTAACCTTTTTGATCTACGTAATCCTGTGTATTCCTTTTAGTTAGGGATTCATTTTTAGACTATCCTGACTCTTACATTAAGTTCCAGTTTGGGGTCTGATACACTTACAGATGTGCCAAGTGCTTCCTGAATACTATAGAACATATTTTATGTTTAAAATACTTCCATGCGTATGTAGTGAGTCAATGATTTTAAGTTTATTTGTTGCACATTTCAATGTAAAATTCAATGTGTGAACTAACATATTCTCGATTTAGAAAAGATGGCTTTTTTTGTTGTGTGTAAGAACTCATCACACGACCAAAGGTCATGGAGAGGTCTATTGTTTTCTAAAATGGTTATAGTGTTGTTGTTTTTTTTGGTAATTCAATTGGGGTGTGAGTTGCAAAGTTTGTGTTTCTGTTCATGTTTTCCATCTGTTCGGGTTTCTTTCTCTCTCCTGAGTCAGACAGTAATTTCCCATTGGGTGACCAGTTACCAAGGTTGGTGTCCATGCATCCGTTCTGGTCTCTGCATTCATGTCCGGGTGTCCTGTGAAACACTAAGCTTAATTTATTTGGAAATGACCTAGCTGTGCAATATACTGTCATCACTCAGTGGAGCACAAGGATAGAAATTCAGGTGATCAAACTCCGGAGAAGCTTTTGTCGGAGAGGCGCGTGCGTTCAGGGGTTGGGGTGGGCGGAGCGCGGACCGCGGATATCTCAGGTGCCCTCCGAACCTGGACCTCTCCAGGCCTGCCTCTGCTCGGAAGCCGCCCCCCGCCCCCATCGCGTTTGCTGCTCAGGGCCGGGTGGTCTCTGCAGCTGCCCAGCATTATGCCCGAATCCCCCCCTGCCCACACGCAGTCTTCCGGTGTCTCTCTGAACCCTCGTCTCATTCTGCCTCTCTCTCAGCTGGCGTGGTTGCGTGCGAGTGCCTGTCTGTGTGCCTGGCTGTCGCTCATCCGCTCTCTCAGGAAGGTCCTGTGCTGGGCCCGTGGCGTGGGGTCAGGGCGGGCCTCGGTTTGGGGACAGGGCGGGGCTGAGGCGCTCCTGGGCATTTGCACAGCCGGCAGGATGGGCGCCTGGGGCCCCGGCTGGGCTGCCCCTAAGCCCGCAGGAGGCTCCGGAGACCGCGGCCCCGGGCCGACGCCACGCTCGTCCGGAGCCACGTGACCCTGAGCAGCGAACGGGATGGTGGGGGGCGGGGGGTGGGGGGCACTGAGACGTCCTTCCCGCTCAAGCCACCCCCCTCCCCAACCCCCACCATAGATCCCGCAGCCTCGCCAGGCCGCTCGGGGTCCAGGAAGCACCCCGGGCCGGGCCAGGCGCGTGCTGGCCGGGGGTGGCGTCGGCTGGTCTCCCAGCTGCAGGGCCTGTCCCGGTTTTTCCCATCAGTTTCAACAGTGACGGTCACCCCACATTGTGAGTCGTCTAGATTTCTCACTGACACCCCTGTTAGGGAGTGGCTTTTTAGAGAGATAGGGAAGGTCACTTGGGGGATGTTAGTCATGAGAGAAAATAAGGGCTCAGGTGGGATTGCAGATGTCATCCAGGGGGTAAATAGAGACAGTTGTTGCTGGTACCAAGACATGAAGTTTTTTTTCCCCCTTTCCCCAAAAGGCCATATTACGACCACATGGGGGCGCTGAGTAACAGCCCATAGCTCGGCTGGAAGGGTGGGCCTTTGATATTGATACCCTGGGATGGGTTGGACATACCCCCAACCTTTGTCATTAATGCAGATGCAGCCCGGGCTGCTTAGGTTGTGTTGAGAAGCAGTGTGGTTTGCAAGTGAACATGCCTCGTTTAGGGAGAGACCAGTAGCCATACAGGGAGATATGATTAGAAAGAGGAAGAACATCATATGATGCATTTTACTTATCTGAGGCAGGATTGATGGGGTTCTGCTTGAACAAGAGCCTGAGATCTTCAACAGGTTCACAGGAATAGCTGTCCCCTCGCTTTGGAGTCTCAGTTTCTGTCTCCCCCTCCTGTAGGCCATAGGGTTTTATTCTAGAATTGTGGACCCAGGCAGATAGACCCTTCACTTTTACAGCAGTTGAAATCACTAGAACAACCTGATATGGCCCTGTCCATTTCTCGGACAGCTGGTTTGGACTCCCTTTTTCTTGCCAGGTCTTTACTGATACTTGATCCCCTGGCTTTACCTGGGGATTTTTCAAGTATTCCTGTGGTTTGTTCTCCATACCGTTGGAGTTCTTGCTGAAACCTTCCCAGGTCAATTATATGCTTTAAGAGTGTATTGGCATCCTCGTCAAAAAACAAATCAGAAGTTAAGAATGGACGTCCATACATCATTTCATAAGGACTTAACAATAGTGGCCGTTTGGGGGATGTCCGTAGCCTCATGAGGGCTATGGGCAGCATATGTGTCCTCTTATTATGTGTTTCTGACATAGCTTAGCCAGAGCCCTTTTAAGAGTCTGGTTGGCTCTCTCTACCTTTACTGAAGCTTGAGGCCTCCAGGATGAGCGGAGCCGGTATTTTATTCCTAAGCATGCAGCTAGGTTCTGGGGTATCGTGGCTGTAAGTGAGGGCCCGTTGTCACTCTGAAGTGACCGAGGCAGCCCAAATCTAGGCACTATCTCCTTCAGCAGAGCTTTACAGACTTCTGTAGCTCTCTCTGTCTCAGTAGGGAACGCTTCGATCCATCCTGTGAATGTGTCAATAAAGACTCGCAAGTAAGAAAACCCTTGGGTCTTGGGCATGGCTGTAAATTCTAAATGCGGAGCGGCATTGCCAGTCCGCTCCTGGGTATGACCCCGATGTTGGACAGGTGTAATTAGAGGAGGTCTGGTTTTTGGGTTATTTTTTAGACAGGTGTCACAATTTTGTGTGACCTGTTTAACAACCTTAGCTAACTGGGGATGGGAGAGAATAGGCTTAAGCAAGATTTCTAGATTATCTTTTCCAAAATGGGCGCTCTTATGTAAGGCGTTAGTAATGTTTTAAACCTGAGAATCAGGGAGCATTATTTGGGCCTGATCAGGCTGAAACCACCCATGTGACCCAATCTCCCAGCCCCGCTCAGCATATCGGGAATGTCCCCCTGGGGTAAAATCTGGAGTCAGGCTTTCCTTGGGGAAAAGGGTGCAGATAGCAGTGGCAGAGGTAGCTTCCCCGGCAGCTCGTCCTGCCTCTTGATCAGCTTTCCTATTTCCCTGAGCCTCTTTTTCTTGCCCCTTTTGGTGACTCTTGCAGTGGATGACAGCTAATTTTGCAGGAAGTTTGACTGCCTCCAGGAGCCTGAGAATGAGCTCTTTGTGTTTAATAGCAGAGCTTCGGGCACTGAGCATCCCTCTTTCTTTCCAAATTGCTGCACGGGCATGCAGAATGAGGAAAGCATACTTAGAGTCCATACACACATTAATCCTCTTTCCTTTTCCTAACTCCAATGCTCTTGTCAGGGCAAAAAGTTCAGCTTTCTGGGCTGAGGTGTCTGGGGGAAGAGACCCTCTTTCCTTAGTTTCTTCCAGGCTCGCTACAGCATATCCTGCTTTCCTCTCTCCCTTTTCTACAAAACTGCTGCCATCTGTGTGCCAGTTTTCCTCTGGATCAGATAAAGGTGTCTCTGATAGGTCCCGGCGAGAAGAGTATAACTCGTCTGTGATTTGTATGCATTGGTGATCCAGAGGGGAGGTAGGGGGATCTGGCAATAAGGTTGCTGGATTTAAAGTCTGGCAGACCCTAAACTTTATTTCTGGAGTGTCAAAGAATAGGGCTTGGTATTGGGTGATCCTTCCCCCTGTCATCCACCTGTCCCCTTTCGTTTCCAAGACTGCTTGGACCCGGTGAGGTGTATATACTCTGGTGGGCTGACCCAGGGTCAGCTTAGATGCCTCCTTAAGCATAAGAGCGGTGGCTGCTACTGCCCGGAGGCAAGTGGGCCACCCTCTGGCCACCTCATCTAGTTATTTTGAGAGATAAGCCACAGGTTGTAATACGGGCCCCATCATCTGCTCTAACACCCCAAGAGCAGTTCCTGTTCTTCCAGAAACATAGAGTCTAAAAGGCTTCTCCAGGTTGGCGAAGCCTAAAGCTGGGGCTGTAGTGATGGACTCATTTAGGGCATTAAAGGCCACCTTGCAGGTCTCATGCCAGTCGAGTGGCTCTTCCTCTTTCCCCCTTAAATTTTCATATAGGGGTCTGGCCAGATTGCCATAATTAGGAATCCAGATCCTGCAAAACCCGGTCCTTCCTAAAAATCCCCTAAGCTGTTGTTTTGTTTGAGGGTACGGGGTATTTAAGATGAGGGATCTCCCCTCGGGGTCAGGCATTCTCTTTCTCTCCGTAATTATAAATCCAAGGTATTTTACTTGGGTTAAGCTAATCTGAGCCTACTTGGGGGATACTCGATAACCCTTTTCATACAGGAAAGTTAGCGTTTTAAATAGTGTCCATTTGAGAGCTGGTAAAATCTGGCTTAGCTATGAGCAAGTCATCCACATACTGTATTAGACTACTGTTTGTTAAAGTTAATTCCCTTAGTTCTCTCCCCGAGGAAGTCCCGAAGATAAGAGGGCTGTCCCTAAACCCTTGGGGTAGTCGAGTCCAGTCGAGAGTTGTATGGTCTCTCTTGATTCCAAGTCCCGCCACTCAAAAGCAAAGAGTTTTTGGGATTCAGGATGGAGAGGAATGCAAAAGAAAGCACCTTGAAGGTCCAAGACTGAGAAGTACTTGGCATTTCCTGGGACTTGGGATAGGAGGGTATATGGGTTTGGGACTATGGGGTGGATGGGAACCACAGCTTCATTAACAGCTCTTAGATCCTGGATGAATCGGTAAGATCCATCTGGTTTTTGAACGGGCAAGATTGGGGTGTTGCAGGGGGACTCACAGCTGATTCGAGTTCCAGTATCTCGGTATTTGTTAACTAATGGTTTAAGACCCTCAAGAGCTACTGGTTTTAAGGGATATTGTCTTTTCCAGGGCTAGGGAGCATTTGGTCTCAGAGAAATCTTTACTGGTGGAACATTTATGGCTAAACCAGGGCTGGAGACATCCCACACCTGGGGATTGACATCATCTAGACAAGGGACAGACTCCTCCTTTTCTACCTCTGACTGTAAATATTCAGACATAGGCAAAGAAAATTATCGACTTCTACCTTTGTGTCCCCAAGTCACTCTGGTTTGGAGGCGAAAGTATTATTCTCAAAATGGAAAATTTGGAAGCTGCAAACATGAAAAATTTAAAGAGTCACGCAGAGGCTAGTCACTCTAAGCTAACCCCTAAGACATTTGTTGACTGATTTCTAGCTTCTCTTCTTTAACCTTTTTTATCTACAGTAATCCTGTGTGTTCCTCTTAGTTAGGGATTCATTTTTAGACTATCCTGACTCTTCCACTACGTTCCAGTTTTGGGTCTGATACACTTAGAGATGTGCCAAGTGCTTCCTGAATACTATAGAACATATTTTATATTTAAAATACTTCCATGCTTATGTAGTGAGTCAATGATTTTAAGTTTATTTGTTACACATTTCAATGTAAAAGTCAATGTGTGAACTAACATATTCACGACTTGGAAAAGTTGGCTTTTTTTTGGTGTGTGTTTGAACTCCTCACCCGACCAAAGGTCATGGAGAGGTCTATTGTATTTCTAAAATGGTTATAGTGTTGTATATTTTCTGGTAATTGAATTAGGGTGTGAGTTGCAAAGCCTGTGTTTCTGTTCATTTCATTCCATCTGTTCGGGTTTCTTTCTCTCTCCTGAGTCAGACAGTAATTTCCCATTGGTTGTCCAGTTACCAAGGTTGGTGTCCATGCATCCGTTCTGGTCTCTGCATTCATGTCCGGGTGTCCTGTGAAACACTAAGCTTAATTTATTTGGAAATGACCTAGCTGTTCAATACACTGTCATCACTCAGTTGAGCAGAGGGAGAGAAATTCAAGTGACAAAACACCAGAAAAGCTAGTGTCAGAGCGCCCCGGTGAGGCATGCGTGCAGTGGGTTTGGGGGTAGGGGGTCGGGGCGCGGAGCGCGGAGTTCTCAGGTGTCCTCCCACCCTGGGCCTCTCCAGGCCCGCCGCTGCTCAGTGGCCTCCCCCCGCCCCCATCGCTTTGGCGGCTCAGTGCCGGATGGTCTCTGCAGCTCCCCGGCATCCTGACCGAGGCCTCCCCTGCCCACACGCTGTCTTCCAGTTTCTCTCTGAACCCTCGACTCTTTCTGCCTCTGTCTCACCTGGCGTGGGTGCGTGCGAGTGCCTGTCCGTGTGCCTGGCTGTCGCACATCGGCTCTCTCAGGAAGGTCCTGTGCTGGGCCCGTGGCGTGGGGTCAGGGCGGGCCTCGGTTTGGGGACAGGGCGGGGCTGAGGCACTCCAGGGGGTTTGCACAGCCGGCAGGATGGGCGCCTGGGGCCAAGGCTGGGCTGCCCCTACGCCCGCAGGAGGCTCCGGAGACCACGGCCCCGGGCCGACGCCCCGCTCGTCCGGATCCACGTGACCCTGAGCAGCGAACGGGATGGTGGGGGGCGGGGGGTGGGGGGGCACCGAGACGTCCTCCCCGCTCAAGCCACCCCCATCCCCAACCCCCGCCAGAGCTCCCGCAGCCTCGCCAGGCAGCTCGGGGTCCGGGAAGCGCCCCGGGCCGGGCCAGGCGCGTGCTGGCCGGGGGTGGCGTCGGCTGGTCTCCCAGCTGCAGGGCCTGTCCCGGTTTTTCCCATCAGTTTCAACAGTGACGGTCACCCCACATTGTGAGTCGTCTAGATTTCTCACTGACACCCCTGTTAGGGAGTGGCTTTTTAGAGAGATAGGGAAGGTCACTTGGGGGATTTTAGTCATGAGAGAAAATAAGGGTTCAGGTGGGATTGCAGATGTCATCCAGGGGGTAAATAGAGACAGTTGTTGCTGGTACCAAGACATGAAGTTTTTTTTCCCCCTTTCCCCAAAAGGCCATATTACGACCACATGGGGGCGCTGAGTAACAGCCCATAGCTCGGCTGGAAGGGTGGGCCTTTGATAGTGATAGTCTGGAATGGGTTGGACATAACCCCAACCTTTGTCATTAATGCAGATGCAGCCCGGGCTGCTTAGGTTGAGTTGAGAAGCAGTGTGGTTTGCAAGTGAACATGCCTCGTTTAGGGAGAGATCAATAGACATACAGGGAGATATGATTAGAAAGAGGAAGAACATCATATGATGCATTTTACTTATCTGAGGCAGGATTGATGGGGTTCTGCTTGAACAAGAGCCTGAGATCTTCAACAGGTTCACAGGAATAGCTGTCCTCTGGCTTTGGAGTCTCAGTTTCTGTCTCCCCCTCCTGTAGGCCATAGGGTTTTATTCTAGAATTGTGGACCCAGGCAGATAGACCCTTCACTTTTACAGCAGTTGAAGTCACTAGAACAACCTGATATGGCCCTGTCCATTTCTCGGACAGCTGGTTTGGACTTCCTTTTTCTTGCCATGTCTTTACTGATACTTGATCCCCTGGCTTTACCTGGGGATTTTTCAAGTCTTCCTGTGGTTTGTTCTCCATACCGTTGGAGTTCTTGCTGAAACCTTCCCAGGTTAATCATATGTTTTAAGAGTGTATTGGCATCCTCGTCAAGAAACAAATCAGAAGTTAAGAATGGTCGTCCATACATCATTTCGTAAGGACTTAACAATAGTGGCCGTTTGGGGGATGTCCGTAGCCTCATGAGGGCTATGGGCAGCATATGTGTACTTATTATGTGTTTCTGACATAGCTTAGCCAGAGCCCTTTTAAAAGTCTGGTTGGCTCTCTCAACCTTTCCTGAAGCTTGAGGCCTCCAGGATGAGCGGAGCTGGTATTATATGCCTAAGCATGCGGCTAGGTTCTGGGGTATCGTGGCTGTAATTGAGGGCCCGTTGTCAATCTGAAGTGACCGAGGCAGCCCAAACCTAGGCACTATCTCCTTCAGCAGAGCTTTACAGACTTCTGTAGCTCTCTCAGTCTCAGTAGGGAACGCTTCGATCCATCCTGTGAATGGGTCAATAAAGACTCGCAAGTAAGAAAACCCTTGGGTCTTGGGCATGGCTGTAAAATCTACTTGCCAGTCCACTCCTGAGTATGATCCCCGATGATGGACAGGTGTAATTAGAGGAGGTCTGGTTTTTGGGTTATTTTTTAGACAGGTGTCACAATTTTGTGTGACCTGTTTAACAACCTTAGCTAACTGGGGATGGGAGAGAATAGGCTTAAGCAAGATTTCTAGATTATCTTTTCCAAAATGGGTGCTCTTTTGTAAGGAGTTAGTAATGTTTTAAACCTGAGAATCAGGGAGTATTATTTGGGCCTGATCAGGCTGAAACCACCAATGTGACCCGTTCTCCCAGCCCCGCTCCGCATATCGGGAGTGTCCCCCTGGGGTAAAATCTGGAGTCAGGGTTTCCTTGGGGAAAAGGGGGCATATAGCAGTGGCAGAGGTAGCTTCCCCGGCAGCTCGTCCTGCCTCTTGATCAGCTTTCCAATTTCGCTGAGCCTCTTTTTCTTGCCCCCTTTGGTGACTGTTGCAGTGGATGACAGCTAATATTGCAGGAAGTTTGACTGCCTCCAGGAGCCTGAGAATGAGCTCTTTGTGTTTAATAGCAGAGCTTCGGGCACTGAGCATCCCTCTTTCTTTCCAAATTGCTGCACGGGCATGCAGAATGAGGAAAGCATACTTAGTGTCCATACACACATTAATCCTCTTTCCTTCTCCTAACTCCAAAGCTCTTGTCAGGGCAAAAAGTTCAGCTTTCTGGGCTGAGGTGTCTGGGGGAAGAGACCCATTATCCTTACTTCCTTCCAGGCTCACTACAGCATATCCTGCTTTCCTCTCTCCCTTTTCTACAAAACTGCTGCCATCTGTGTGCCAGTTTTCCTCTGGGTCAGATAAAGGTGTCTCTGATAGGTCCCGGCGAGAAGAGTATAACTCGTCTGTGATTTGTATGCATTGGTGATCCAGAGGGGAGGTAGGGGGATCTGGCAGTAAGGTTGCTGGATTTAAAGTCTGGCAGACCCTCAACTTTATTTCTGGAGTGTCAAGGAGGAGGGCTTGGTATTGGGTGATCCTACCCCTTGTCATCCACCTGTCCCCTTTAGTTTCCAAGACTGCTTGCACACGGTGTGGCGTATACACTGTGGTGGGCTGACCCAGGGTCAGCTTAAATGCCTCCTTAACCATAAGAGCGGTGGCTGCTACTGCCCGGGGGGAAGTGGGCCACCCTCTGGTCACCTCATCTAGTTATTTTGAGAGATAAGTCACAGGTTGTAATACGGGCCCCATCATCTGCTCTAACACCCCAAGAGCAGTTCCTGTCCTTCCAGAAAAATAGAGTCTAAAAGGCTTCTCCAGGTTGGGGAGGCCTAAAGCTGGGGCTGTAGTGATGGACTCTTTTAGGGCATTAAAGGCCACCTTGCAGGTCTCATGCCAGTTGAGTGGCTCTTCCTCTTTCCCCCTTAAATTTTCATATAGGGGTCTGGCCAGATTGCCATAATTAGGAATCCAGATCCTGCAAAACCCGGTCCTTCCTAAAAATCCCCTAATCTGTTGTTTTGTTTGGGGGTACGGGGTATTTAAGATGAGGGATCTGCCCTCGGGGTCAGGCATTCTTTTTCTCTCCGTAATTATAAATCCAAGGTATTTTACTTGGGTTAAGCTAATCTGAGCCTACTTGGGGGATACTCGATAACCCTTTTCATACAGGAAAGTTAGCGTTTTAAATAGTGTCCATTTGAGAGCTGGTAAAATCTGGCCTAGCTATGAGCAAGTCATCCACATACTGTATTAGACTACTGTTTGTTAAAGTTAATTCCCTTAGTTCTCTCCCCGAGGAAGTCCCGAAGATAAGAGGGCTGTCCCTAAACCCTTGGGGTAGTCGAGTCCAGTCGAGAGTTGTATGGTCTCTCTTGTTTCCAAGTCCCGCCACTCAAAAGCAAAGAGTTTTTGGGATTCAGGATGGAGAGGAATGCAAAAGAAAGCACCTTGAAGGTCCAAGACTGAGAAGTACTTGGCATTTCCTGGGACTTGGGATAGGAGGGTATATGGGTTTGGGACTATGGGGTGGATGGGAACCACAGCTTCATTAACAGCTCTTAGATCCTGAACGAATCGGTAAGATCCATCTGGTTTTTGAACGGGCAAGATTGGGGTGTTGCAGGGGGACTCACAGCTGATTCGAGTTCCAGTATCTCGGTATTTGTTAACTAATGGTCTAAGACCCTCAAGAGCTTCTGGTTTTAAGGGATATTGTCTTTTCCAGGGCTAGGGAGCATTTGGTCTCAGAGAAATCTTTACTGGTGGAACATTTATGGCTAAACCAGGGCTGGAGACATCCCACACCTGGGGATTGACCTCATCTAGACAAGGGACACACTCCACCTTTTCTACCTCTGACTGTAAATATTCAGACATAGGCAAAGAAAATTATCGACTTCTACCTTTGTGTCCCCAAGTCACTCTGGTTTGGAGGCGAAAGTATTATTCTCAAAATGGAAAATTTGGAAGCTGCAAACATGAAAAATTTAAAGAG
Organism: Muntiacus reevesi; assembly: GCF_963930625.1. Lineage (NCBI taxonomy): Eukaryota > Metazoa > Chordata > Mammalia > Artiodactyla > Cervidae > Muntiacus > Muntiacus reevesi. Next base: position 346,726 of record NW_027077918.1, read on the forward strand.
TCACGCAGAGGCTAGTCACTCTAAGCTAACCCCTAAGACATTTATTGACTGATTTCTAGCTTCTCTTCTTTAACCTTTTTTTATCTACAATAATCCTGTGTGTTCCTTTTAGTTAGGTTTTCATTTTTAGACTATCCTGACTCTTCCACTATGTTCCAGTTTTGGGTCTGATACACTTACAGATGTGCAAATTGCTTCCTGAATACTATAGAATATATTTTATGTTTAAAATACTTCCATGCTTATGTAGTGAGTCAATGATTTTAAGTTTATTTGTTACACATTTCAATGTAAAAGTCAATGTGTGAACTAACATATTCACGACTTGGAAAAATTGGCTTTTTTTTGCTGTGTGTTTGAACTCCTCACCCGACCAAAGGTCATGGAGTTTTCTATAGTTTTTCTAAAATGGTTATAGTGTTGTTTATTTTCTGGTAATTGAATTAGGGTGTGAGTTGCAAAGCTTGTTTTTCTGTTCATTTCATTCCATCTGTTCGGGTTTCTTTCTCTCTCCTGAGTCAGACAGTAATTTCCCATTGGTTGTCCAGTTACCAAGGTTGGTGTCCATGCATCCGTGCTGGTCTCTCCATACATGTCCGGGTGTCCTGTGAAACACTAAGCTTAATTTATTTGGAAATGACCTAGCTGTTCAATACACTGTCATCACTCAGTTGAGCAGAGGGAGAGAAATTCAAGTGACAAAACTCCAGAGAAGCTAGTGTCAGAGCGCCCCGGCGTGGCATGCGTGCAGGGGGTTGGGGGGAGGGGGCGGTGCGCGGGGCGCGGGGGTCTCAAGTGTCCTCCCACCATGGGCCTCTCCAGGTCCGCCGCTGCTCAGTGGCCTCCCCCCGCCCCCATCGCTTTGGCTGCTCAGGGCCGGGTGGTACCTGCAGCTGCCCGGCATCCTGCCCGAGGCCCCCCCTGCCCACACTCTGTCTTCCAGTCTCTCTCTGAACCCTCGACTCTTTCTGCCTCTGTCTCACCTGGCGTGGGTGCGTGCGAGTGCCTGTCCATGTCCCTGGCTGTCGCTCGTCTGCTCTCCCAGGAAGGTCCTATGCTGGGCCCGCGGCGTGGGGGCAGGGCGGGCCTCGGTAGGGCGAAAAGACGGGGCTGAGGCGCTCCAGGGTGTTTGCGCAGCCGGCAGGACGGGCGCCTGGGGCCCCGGCTGGGCTGCCCCTAAGCCCCAGGAGGCTCCGGGGACCGCGGACCCGGGCCGAAGCCCCGCTCGTCCGGAGCCACCTGACCCTGAGCAGCGAACGGGATGGTGGGTGACAGGGGGTGAGGGGGCACCGAGATGTCCTCGCTGCTCTGCCCACCCCCCCTCCCCCCACCCCAGGTTCCGAAGGCACGCCAGGCCCCGGCCGGCCGTGCCAGACGGGTGCTGGCCTGGGCTCGCGGTGTGCGGAGCGTGGGCGCCCTCCGCTGGCCGCCGAGCTGCAGGCTCTGGCCGGCCAGAGTCCAGTCGCGGGTCGTGCGGCTCAAGTGCAGCGCGCGCCCGCTGGAGAACTGCAGCCCCAGGCCCGACCGGCAGGTCAGACCGCAAGGGAGGCGCAACGTGGGGCTCCTGGGGCGCCTGGCAGCCGCCTCGGTCTCAGGCCATACCACCCTGACGTGCCCTCTCTCCTGTGATCTTGGAAACTGAGCAGGGTCGGGCCTGGTCAGTACTTGCATGGGAGACCGCCTAGTAGTTAGGCGGTTTTGTGATTTTTCTGAATGCCTACTTCAGAAAGTTAGAATTGGATGACTGCACACAGGAAAACGAATAATGTTTTCGGTCATAATCTTAAGAATCCAGCCGCTGGTCATTCTTTTTCCTGTCCTAACACAGCTTACTGGAAGTCAGTTGCAGTAACGTCTACTGACTTAAGACCCTCATCCCTAACGGAAGGTATATAGGAAAACCCATAGTATATCTAAATAAACATGAAAGATAGAACGATGAGAAAAAAAAAAATTCTCAGTGACATCTTAGTTGGTATATGAAACACGATGATTATGAAAGCACAACCCATATTCAAGTCCAGGCCATGGAAGCCTGTGACTTTCACTGAGTGTTGACTTCCCTTTCAGCTGAGGTTGTAAAAAGTGCTTTGTAAAATCCTGAGGTTTGAAGCACTTGTAACCTCCTGAAGAGACTGCAATCAGAAGACTTTCTAGAATATCCTGACGCTGTGGTGAGCTCAAGCAATACATTCTGCAGAGGTCGGAATACAGACATGTTGGGAAGTGGGGATGACTTCTACTGCACTTAGGGAGAAAGGGCATGTACAAGTAGAGAAGAAACACCTCAGTGACGGAATCTTTAAAGACTCCACACATGGAGAAGGAAATAGCAACCCACTCCAGTATTCTTGGCTGGAAAAATCCATGGACAGAGGAGTCTGGCGGGCCGAAGTCCACGGGATTCCATGACTGATCGTGTGTGCACGAGGGTGGAGGGAGACGGGTTGGTAGCAAGAAACTGGTAGAAGTAAAAAATAGGAAAAAATATAAAATAAAGACTCGATAAATATGACAACGACTGGTAGGAATAAACTTTCAGATGTGCCTTCTCAGACCTCCCGTCAGAAGCACAAGCGTAATAAAGACACTGAGTTTTCACGGTTTCACACAAAATTAGACTGGCTTATGACAATGGGCAGAGAGGCTCCTCTAAGACATCGGGGCTGGGCTTTACTGGAGGATGCACATCGATAGAGTGCATGGCTATGTGTTATGGAAATATGTCTTAATGGAAGGGCGAAGGCATCTTCTTGAATAACACAGCAAATAACACTACAAATTCAAGGAACTTGGCTACAATGACAATAGCTGATTTCATGTTGGCTACTGCTTGGCAGAGGTGGGTTCGCCTCTCCCATTAAGTACCTCAGTGGCCAGCTGTGAATGTAGCCATTAGTTTCTCACTTAGAAACCGAACCTAATACTTGCCATGTGCACTAGTGCAAGAACAGTGAAAGCTCCGCGGAGAAGCAAGTCAGACAGACATGCTTCTGTTTTCTCACAGAAGCTGCTTATGACCGGCCCTGCTCACAGACAGATTGCTAATGCCAAATCGATAGACAGTTATGCAGATATTCTTTAGCAACTGAGCGACCAGGGAAGCCCTACTAGCTCAGTTGGTAAAGAATCTGCCTGCAACGTAGGAGACCCCGCTTTCAGTCCTGGGTCGGGAAGATCCCCAGGAGAAAGGATAGGCTACCCACTCCTGTATTCTGGCCTAGAGAATTCCACGGACTCTATAGTCCAAGGGGCCGCAAAGAGTCAGGCACGAACTGAGCCACTTTCACCTGCACATTTGGATATTACTTAGAAAAAGAAATGTGGTAACAGATCTAGCACCACTGTCAAGCTCATGAGTGAGTACTATAAATATACAGAATCAGCTTTGTCCTGCATAGTTATTACCATCCTGTATTTGCTTTGAGAGGAGTTGAGCTACTCTTGTGAAAGAGGAATGATTCTTTACCAACTGAGCCACAAGGAAAGCCCACTACTACTGGAGTGGGTAGCCTATCCCTTCTCCAGCGGTTCTTCCTTATCCAGGAACTGAACCAGGGTCTCCTGCCTGAGTAACACATATTGGGTAAGAATCGGTGAGGGAGCATAACTATGGACATTGATTGGTAAACTCAGTTTTCCTTGTCCAGATGGCTAGCGGAGGAGAAATAAACGTTGGCATGCATTTAAAAAATTCTTCTGATACTATATATAAAATTTACTAGTTCTCTGCAGAAGTCTTTAATGAAGCACAGATATTGTCATTAGATTGCTTTGGTCATATCCATCTTATCCACATTTATTTTTAACAGTCACATAGTGTGGCCTCAAATACTTGAAGACACGACAAAAGGTTTCTTTGGTCTCCATTCTAAACTGGATCGTGAGAAGGCAGTGGATCAGCATAATGCAGGAGCTCAAGATATTTTTGGCAAAAACTTGACTAGTCTGTTTAATGATATGGAAGAATGAGTTAAGGGTGGCAGCACGAAACAGAAGGCCATGCTAGAATTACACAAGACCTTGTTTTGTAAGTCCAAACATGACTTATTCTTTCAATTGAAGGATAGTTGCTTTACAGAATTTTGTTGCCAAACATCAGCATGAATGAGCCACAGGTATACATATGTCTCCTCCCTCCTGAACCTCTCTCCCATTTCCTTCCCCATTCCACCCCTAGCTTGTTGCAGAGCCCTTGTTTGAGTCCCCTGGGTCATACAGCAAATTTCATTGGCATCTGTTTTTACCTATGGTAATATATTTTCATGTTACTCTGCATTCATCTCACCCTCTCCTTCCTCCCCCCTGCCCATGTCCGTAAGTCTGTTCTCTACATCTGTGTCTCTATGGCTGCCCTGCAAATAATTTCATCAGTACCACCTTTAGTTCAAGCATTTTTTTTTCCCCCAAGCATTTCTTATTTCATATTCCAGTCTTACTGTCTTTAGTGTGAGACTGATTTTGAAACTGATATGAAAGTATTATTCTCACCATCGAAAATTTGGAAGATGCAAACATGAAAAATTTAAAAAGTCACGCAGAGGCTAGTCACTCTAAGCTAACCCCTAAAACATTTATTGACTGATTTCTAGTTTCTCTTCTTTAACCTTTATTATCTACAATAATCCTGCGTATTCCTTTTAGTTAGGGATTCATTTTTAGACTATCCTGACTCTTCAACTAAGTTCCAGTTTTGGGTCTCACACAGTGAGACATGTGCCAAATGCTTCCTGAATACTATAGAACATATTTTATGTTTAAAATACTTCCATGCTTATGTAGTGAGTCAATGATTTTAAATTTATTTGTTACACATTTCAATGTAAAAGTCAATGTGTGAACTAACATATTCACGATTTGGAAAAGGTGGCTTATTTTGTCCTGTGCTAGAACTCCTCACCCGACCAAAGGTCATGGAGAGTTCTATTGTTTTTCTAAAATGGTTATAGTGTTTTTTTTTTTTTTTTTTTGTAATTGAATTAGGGTGTGAGTTGCAAAGTTTGTGTTTCTGTTCATTTCATTCCATCTGTTCGGGGTTCTTTCTCTCTCCTGAGTCAGACAGTAATTTCCCATTGGTTGTCCAGTTACCAAGGTTGGTGTCCATGCATCCGTGCTGGTCTCTGCATTCATGTCCGGGTGTCCTGTGAAACACTAAGCTTAATTTATTTGGAAATGACCTAGCTGTTCAATACACTGTCATCACTCAGTTGAGCACAAGGATAGAAATTCAGGTGAGCAAACACCGGAGAATCTAGTGTCAGAGCGCCCAGGCGTGGCGTGCGTGCAGGGGGTTTGAAGGAGGGGGGCGGGGCGCGGAGCGAGGAGATCTCAGGTCCCCTCGCACCCTGGGCCTCTCCATGCCCGCACCTACTCAGCGGCTTCCCCCTGCCCCCATCGCATTCGCTGCTCAGGGCCGGGTGGCCTCTGCAGCTGCCCGGCATGCTGCCCGAGTCCCCCGCTGCCCACAAGCTGTCTTCGAGTCTCTCTCTTAACCCTCGTCTCTTTCTGCCTCTGTCTCACCTGGCGTGGGTGCGTGCGAGTGCCTGTCCCTGTGCCTGGCTTTCGCTCGTCTGCTCTCTCAGGAAAGACTTGTGCTGGGCCGGCAGAGTGGGGGCAGGGCGGGTCTCGGTAGGGCGAAAAGGCGGGGCTGAGGCGCTCCAGGGGGTTTGCGCAGCGGGCAGGACGTGCACCTGGCGCCCCGGCTGGGCTGTCTCTAAGCCCTCAGGAGGCTCCGGGTACCGCTGTCCAGGGCCGAAGCCCTGCTCGTTCAGAGCCACGTCACCCTGAGCAGCGAACGGGATGGTGGGGGGCAGGGTGTGAGGGGGCACCGCGACGTCCTCGCTGCTCTACCCACCCCCCCCACCCCTGGTCCCGCAGGCACGCCAGGCCCCGGCCGGGCCAGACGGGTGCTGGCCGGTGCTGGCGGTATGCGGGGCCGTGGCGCCCTCCGCTGTCCCCCGAGCTGCCGGCCCTGGTTGGTCGGAGTCCAGTCCGGGTCGTGCGGCTCAAGTGCAGCGCGCGCCAGCTCGAGAGCTGTGGCCACAGGCCCGAAGGGCAGGTCAGAACGCAAGGGAGGCGCAAGGCGGAGCTCTTCGGGCGCCTGACAGCCGCCTAGGTCTAAGGCCATAGCACCCTGAACGTGCCCTATCTCCTCTGATCAGGGAAATTGAGTAGGGCCGGGCCTGGTCAGTACTTGCATGGGAGGCCGCCTAGTAGTTAGGCGGTTTTGTGATTTTTCTGAATGCCTACTTCAGAAAGTTAGAATTGGATGACTGCACACAGGAAAACGAATAATGTTTTTGTACATAAACTTAAGAATCCAGCAGCTGGTCATTCTTTTTCCTGTCCTAACACAGCTAACTGGAAGTCAGTTGCAGTAAGTTCTACTGACTTAAGACCCTCATCCCTAATGGAAGGTATATAGGAAAACCCATAATATATCTAAATAAACATGAAAGATAGAAAGATGAGAAAAAAAAAATTCTCAGTGACATCTTAGTTGGTATATGAAACACGATGATTATGAAAGCACAACCCATAATCAAGTCCAGGCCATGGAAGCCTGTGACTTTCACTGAGTGTTGGCTTCCCTTTCAGCTGAGATTGTAAAAAGTGCTTTGTAAAATCCTGAGGTTTGAAGCACTTGTAACCTCCCGAAGAGACTGCAATCAGAAGGCTTTCTAGAATATCCTGACGCTGTGGTGAGCTCAAGCAATATATTCTGCAGAGGTCGGAAGACAGACATGTTGGGAAGTGGGGATGACTTCTACTGCACTTAGGGAGAAAGGGCATGTACAAGTGGAGAAGCAACACCTCAGTGACAGAATCTTTAAAGACTCCATACATGGAAAAGGAAATGGCAACCCACTCCAGTATTCTTGCTTGGAAAAATCCATGGACAGAGGAGTCTGGCGGGCTGAAGTCCACGGGATTCCATGACTGATCGTGTGTGCACGAGGGTGGAGGGAGACGGGTTGGTAGCAAGAAACTGGTAGAAGTAAAAAATAAGAAAAAGTATAAAATAAAGACTCGATAAATATGACAACGACTGGTAGGAATAAACCTTCAGAAGTGCCTTCTCAGACCTCCCGTCAGAAGCACAAGCATAATAAAGACACTGAGTTTTCACGGTCTCACACAAAATTAGACTGGCTTATGACAATGGGCAGAGAGGCGCCTCTAAGACATCGGGGCTGGGCTTAACTGGAGGATGCACATCGATTGAGTGCATGGCTATGTGTTATGGAAATATGTCTTACTAGCAGGGTGAAGGCATATTCTTGAAGCACACAGCAAATAACACTACAAATTCAAGGAACTTGGCTACAATGACAATAGCTGATTTCATGTTGGCTACTGCTTGGCAGAGCTGGGTTTGCCTCTCCCATTAAGTACCTCAGTGGCCAGCTGTGAATGTAGCCATTAGTTTCTCACTTAGAACCCGAACCTAATACTTGCCATGTGCACTAGCGCAAGAACAGTGAAAGCTCCGCGGAGAAGCAAGTCAGACAGACATGCTTCTGTTTTCTCACAGAAGCTGCTTATGACCGGCCCTGCTCACAGACAGATTGCTAATGCCAAGTGGATAGACAGTTATGCAGATATTCTTTAGCAACTGAGCGACCAGGGAAGCCCTACTAGCTCAGTTGGTAAAGAATCTGCCTGCAACGCAGGAGACCCCGCTTTCAGTCCTGGGTCGGGAAGATCCCCTGGAGAAGGGATATGCTACCCACTCCAGTATTCTGGCCTAGAGAATTCCACGGACTCTATACTCTATGGGGCCGCAAAGAGTCAGGCACGAACTGAGCCACTTTCACCTGCAAATGCGGAGATTACTTAGAACAAGAAATGTGGTAACAGATCTAGTACCTCTGTCAAGCTCATGAGTGAGTACTATAAATATACAGAATCAGCTTTGTCCTGCATAGCTATTACCATCCTGTATTTGCTTTGAAAGGAGTTGAGCTAGTGTTGTGAAAGAGGAATGATTCTTTACCAACTAAGCCTCAAGGAAAGCCCACTACTACTGGAGTGTGTAGCTTATCCCTTGTCCAGCGGTTCTTCCTTATCCAGGAACTGAACCAGGGTCTCCTGCCTGAGTAACACATATTGGGTAAAAATCGGTGAGGGAGCATAACTATGGACATTGATTGGTAAACTCAGTATTCCTTGTCCAGATGGCTAGCGGAGGACAAATAAACTTTGGCATGCATTTAAAAAATTCTTCTGATACTATATATAAAATTTACTAGTTCTCTGCAGAAGTCGTGAATGAAGCACAGATATTGTCATTAGATTGCTTTGGTCATATCCGTCTTATCCACATTTATTTTTAACAGTCACATAGTGTGGCCTCAAATACTTGAAGACACGACAAAAGGTTTCTTTGGTCTCCATTCTAAACTGGATCGTGAGAAGGCAGTGGATCAGCATAATGCAGGAGCTCAAGATATTTTTGGCAAAAACTTGACTAGTCTGTTTAATGATATGGAAGAATGAGTTAAGGGTGGCAGCACGAAACAGAAGGCCATGCTAGAAGTACACAAGACCTTGTTTGGTAAGTCCAAACATGACTTTTTCTTTCAATTGAAGGAAAGTTGCTTTACAGAATTTTGTTGCCAAACATCAGCATGAATGAGCCACAGGTATACATATGTCTCCTCCCTCCTGAACCTCTCTCCCATTTCCCTCCCCATTCCACCCCTAGCTTGTTGCAGAGCCCCTGAGTCATACAGCAAATTTCATTGGCATCTGTTTTTACGTAAGGTAATATATTTTCATGTTACTCTGCATTCATCTGACCCTCTCCTTCCTCCCCCTTGCCCATGTCCATAAGTCTGTTCTCTACATCTGTGACTTCTTGGCTGCCCTGCAAATAATTTCATCAGTACCACCTTTAGTTCAAGAATTTTTTTCCCCCCAAGCATTACTTATTTCTTATTCCAGTCTTACTGTCTTTAGTGTGAGACTGATTTCGAAACTGATATGAAAGTATTATTCTCAGCATGGAAAATTTGGAAGATGCAACATGTAAAATTTAAAAAGTCACGCAGAGGCTAGCCACTATGAGCTAACCCCTAAAACATTTATTGACTGATTTCTAGTTTCTCTTCTTTAACCTTTTTTATCTACAATAATCCTGTGTATTCCTTTTAGTTAGGGATTCATTTTTAGACTATCCTGACTCTTCAACTAACTTCCAGTTTTAGGTCTCATACAGTGAGACATATGCCAAATGCTTCCTGAATACTATAGAACATATTTTATGTTTAAAATAATTCCAGGCTTATGTAGTGAGTCATTGATTTTAAGTTAATTTGTTACACATTTCAATGTAAAAGTCAATGTGTGAACTAACATATTCAAGATTTGGAAAAGGTGGATTTTTTTGTCTTGTGCTAGAACTCCTCACCCGACCAAAGGTCATGGAGAAGTCTATTATTTTTCTAAAATGGTTATAGTGTTGCTGGTTTTTTTTTTTTTTTTTTTTTTTTTTGTAATTGAATTAGGGTTTGAGTTGCAAAGTTTGTGTTTCTGTTCATTTCATTCCATCTGTTCGGGTTTCTTTCTCTCTCCTGAGTCAGACAGTAATTTCCCATTGGTTGTCCAGTTACCAAGGTTGGTGTCCATGCATCCGTGCTGGTCTCTGCATTCATGTCCGGGTGTCCTGTGAAACACTAAGCTTAATTTATTTGGAAATGACCTAGCTGTTCAATACACTGTCATCACTCAGTTGAGCACAAGGATAGAAATTCAGGTGACCAAACTCCGGAGAAGCTAGTGTCAGAGCACCCCGGCCTGGTGTGCGTGCAGGGGGTTGGGAGGACGGGGGCAGGGCGCGGAGCAAGGAGATCTCAGGTGCCCTCGCACCCTGGGCCTCTCCAGGCCCGCCCCTACTCAGCAGCTTCCCCCTGCCCCCATCGCATTCGCTTCTCAGGGCTGGGTGGCCTCTGCAGCTGCCCGGCATCCTGCCCGAATCCCCCCCTGCCCACAAGCTGTCTTCGAGTCTCTCTCTGAGCCCTCGTCTCTTTCTGCCTCTGTCTCACCTGGCGTCGGTGCGTGCGAATGCCTGTCCGTGTGCCTGGCTGTCGCTCGTCCGCTCTCTCAGGAAGGTCCTGTGCTGGGCCCGTGGCGTGGGGACAGGGCGGGCCTCGGTTTGGGGACAGGGCGGGGCTGAGGCACTGCAGGGGGTTTGCACAGCCGGCAGGATGGGCGCCTGGGGCCCCGGCTGGGCTGCCCCTAAGCCCGCAGGAGGCTCCGGGGACCGTGGCCCCGGGCCGACGCCCCGCTCGTCCGGAGCCACGTGACCCTGAGCAGCGAACGGGATGGTGGGGGGCGGGGGGTGGGGGGGCACCAAGACGTCCTCCCCGCTCAAGCCACCCCCCTCCCCAACCCCCGCCAGAAATCCCGCAGCCTCGCCAGGCTGCTCGGGGTCCGGGAAGCACCCCGGGCCGGGCCAGGCGCGTGCTGGCCGGGGGTGGCGTCGGCTGGTTTCCCAGCTGCAGGGCCTGTCCCGGTTTTTCCCATCAGTTTCAACAGTGACGGTCACCCCACATTGTGAGTCGTCTAGATTTCTCACTGACACCCCTGTTAGGGAGTGGCTTTTTAGAGAGATAGGGAAGGTCACTTGGGGGATGTTAGTCATGAGAGAAAATAAGGGCTCAGGTGGGATTGCAGATGTCATCCAGGGGGTAAATAGAGACAGTTGTTGCTGGTACCAAGACATGAAGTTTTTTTTCCCCCTTTTCCCAAAAGGCCATATTACGACCACATGGGGGCGCTGAGTAACAGCCCATAGCTCGGCTGGAAGGGTGGGACTTTGATATTGATCCCCTGTGAAGGATTGGACATACCCCCAACCTTTTTCATTAATGCAGATGCAGCCCGGGCTGCTTAGGTTCAGTTGAGAAGCAGTGTGGTTTGCAAGTGAACATGCCTCGTTTAGGGAGAGATCAATAGCCATACAGGGAGATATGATTAGAAAGAGGAAGAACATCATATGATGCATTTTACTTATCTGAGGCAGGATTGATGGGGTTCTGCTTGAACAAGAGCCTGAGATCTTCAACAGGTTCACAGGAATAGCTGTCCTCTGGCTTTGGAGTCTCAGTTTCTGTCTCCCCCTCCTGTAGGCCATAGGGTTTTATTCTAGAATTGTGGACCCAGGCAGATAGACCCTTCACTTTTACAGCAGTTGAAGTCACTAGAACAACCTGATAAGGCCCTGTCCATTTCTCGGACAGCTGGTTTGGACTCCCTTTTTCTTGCCAGGTCTTTACTGATACTTGATCCCCTGGCTTTACCTGGGGATTTTTCAAGTGTTCTTGTGGTTTGTTCTCCATACCGTTGGAGTTCTTGCTGAAACCTTCCCAGGTCAATTATATGTTTTAAGAGTGTATTGGCATCCTCGTCAAGAAACAAATCAGAAGTTCAGAATGGTCGTCCATACATCATTTCATAAGGACTTAACAATAGTGGCCATTTGGGGGATGTCCGTAGCCTCATGAGGGCTATGGGCAGCATATGTGTCCACTTATTATGTGTATCTGACATAGCTTAGCCATAGCCCTTTTAAGAGTCTGATTGGCTCTCTCTACCTTTCCTGAAGCTTGAGGCCTCCAGGATGAGCGGAGCCAGTATTTTATGCCTAAGCATGCGGATAGGTTCTGGGGTATCTTGGCTGTAAGTGAGGGCCCGTTGTCACTCTGAAGTGACCGAGGCAGCCCAAACGTAGGCACTATCTCCTTCAGCAGAGCTTTACAGACTTCTGTAGCTCTCTCAGTCTCAGTAGGGAACGCTTCGATCCATCCTGTGAATGTGTCAATAAAGACTAGCAAGTAAGAAAACCCTTGGGTCTTGGGCATGGCTGTAAATTCTAAATGTGGAGCGGCATTGCCAGTCCGCTCCTGGGTATGATCCACGATGTTGGACAGGTGTAATTAGAGGAGGTCTGGTTTTTGGGTTATTTTTTAGACAGGTGTCACAATTTTGTGTGACCTGTTTAACAACCTTAGCTAACTGCGGATGGGAGAGAATAGGCTTAAGCAATATATCTAGATTATCTTTTCCAAAATGGGCGCTGTTATGTAAGGAGTTAGTAATGCTTTAAACCTGAGAATCAGGGAGTATTATTTGGGCCTGATCAGGCTGAAACCACCCATGTGACCCAATCTCCCAGCCCCGCTCAGCATATCGGGAATGTCCCCCTGGGGTAAAATCTGGAGTCAGGGTTTCCTTGGGGAAAAGGGGGCAGATAGCAGTGGCAGAGGTAGCTTCCCCGGCAGCTCGTCCTGCCTCTTGATCAGCTTTCCTATTTCCCTGAGCCTCTTTTTCTTGCCCCTTTTGGTGACTCTTGCAGGGGATGACAGCTAATTTTGCAGGAAGTTTGACTGCCTCCAGGAGCCTGAGAATGAGCTCTTTGTGTTTAATAGCAGAGCTTCGGGCACTGAGCATCCCTCTTTCTTTCCAAATTGCTGCACGGGCATGCAGAATGAGGAAAGTATACTTAGAGTCCATACACACATTAATCCTCTTTCCTTCTCCTAACTCCAAAGCTCTTGTCAGGGCAAAAAGTTCAGCTTTCTGGGCTGAGGTGTCTGGGGGAAGAGACCCACTTTCCTTAGTTTCTTCCAGGCTCGCTACAGCATATCCTGATTTCCTCTCTCCCTTTTCTACAAAACTGCTCCCATCTGTGTGCCAGTTTTCCTCTGGGTTCGATAAAGGTGTCTCTGATAGGTCCCGGCGAGAAGAGTATAACTCGTCTGTGATTTGTATGCATTGGTGATCCAGAGGGGAGGTAGGGGGATCTGGCAGTAAGGTTGCTGGATTTAAAGTCTGGCAGACCCTCAACTTTATTTCTGGAGTGTCAAGGAGGAGGGCTTGGTATTGGGTGATCCTTCCCCCTGTCATCCACCTGTCCCCTTTCGTTTCCAAGACTGCTTGCACCCGGTGAGGCGTATACACTGTGGTGGGCTGACCCAGGGTCAGCTTAGATGCCTCCTTAACCATAAGAGCGGTGGCTGCTACTGCCCGGAGGCAAGTGGGCCAACCTCTGGCCACCTCATCTAGTTATTTTGAGAGATAAGCCACAGGATGTAATACGGGCCCCATCATCTGCTCTAACACCCCAAGAGCAGGTTCTGTCCTTCCAGAAACATAGAGTCTAAAAGGCTTCTCCAGGTTTGGGAGGCCTAAAGCTGGGGCTGTAGTGATGGACTCTTTTAGGGCATTAAAGGCCACCTTGCAGGTCTCATGCCAGTCGAGTGGCTCTTCCTCTTTCCCCCATAAATTTTCATATAGGGGTCTGGCCAGATTGCCATAATTAGGAACCCAGTTCCTGCAAAACCCGGTCCTCCCAAAAAATCCCCTAAGATGTTATTTTGTTTGGGGGTACGGGGTATTTAAGATGAGGGATCTCCCCTCGGGGTCAGGCATTCTTTTTCTCTCCGTAATTATAAATCCAAGGTATTTTACTTGGGTTAAGCCTATCTGAGCCTACTTGGGGATACTCGATAACCCTTTTCATACAGGAAAGTTAGCGTTTTAAATAGTGTCCATTTGAGAGCTGGTAAAATCTGGCCTAGCTATGAGCAAGTCATACACATACTGTATTAGACTACTGTTTGTTAAAGTTAATTCCCTTAGTTCTCTCCCCGAGGAAGTCCCGAAGATATGAGGGCTGTCCCTAAACCCTTGGGGTATTTGAGACCAGTTGAGAGTTGTATGCTCTCTCTTGTTTCCAAGTCCCGCCACTCAAAAGCAAAGAGATTTTGGGATTCAGGATGGAGAGGAATGCAAAAGAAAGCACCTTGAAGGTCCAAGACTGAGAAGTACTTGGCATTTCCTGGGACTTGGGATAGGAGGGTATATGGGTTTGGGACTATGGGGTGGATGGGAACCACAGCTTCATTAACAGCTCTTAGATCCTGGACGAATCGGTAAGATCCATCTGGTTTTTGAACGGGTAAGATTGGGGTGTTGCAGGGGGACTCACAGCTGATTCAAGTTCCAGTATCTCGGTGTTTGTTAACTAATGGTCTAAGACCCTCAAGAGCTACTGGTTTTAAGGGATATTGTCTTTTCCAGGGCTAGGGAGCATTTGGTCTGAGAGAAATCTTTACTGGTGGAACATTTATGGCTCAACCAGGGCTGGAGACATCCCACACCTGGGGATTGACATCATCTAGACAAGGGACAGACTCCTCCTTTTCTACCTCTGACTGTAAATATTCAGACATAGGCAAAGAAAATTATCGACTTCTACCTTTGTGTCCCCAAGTCACTCTGGTTTGGAGGCGAAAGTATTATTCTCAAAATGGAAAATTTGGAAGCTGCAAACATGAAAAATTTAGAGTCACGCAGAGGCTAGTCACTCTAAGCTAACCCCTAAGACATTTATTGACTGATTTCTAGCTTTTCTTCTTTAACCTTTTTTATCTACAGTAATCCTGTGTGTTCCTTCTAGTTACGGATTCATTTTTAGACTATCCTGACTCTTCCACTACGTTCCAGTTTTGGGTCTGATACACTTAGAGATGTGCCAAGTGCTTCCTGAATACTATAGAACATATTTTATGTTTAAAATACTTCCATGCTTATGTAGTGAGTCAATGATTTTAAGTTTATTTGTTACACATTTCAATGTAAAAGTCAATGTGTGAACTAACATATTCACGACTTGGAAAAGTTGGCTTGTTTTTGGTGTGTGTTTGAACTCCTCACCCGACCAAAGGTCATGGAGAGGTCTATTGTTTTTCTAAAATGGTTATAGTGTTGTTTATTTTCTGGTAATTGAATTAGGGTGTGAGTTGCCAAGCTTGTGTTTCTGTTCATTTCATTCCATCTGTTCGGGTTTCTTTCTCTCTCCTGAGTCAGACAGTAATTTCCCATTTGTTGTCCAGTTACCAAGGTTGGTGTCCATGCATCCGTGCTGGTCTCTCCATACATGTCCGGGTGTCCTGTGAAACACTAAGCTTAATTTTTTGGAAATGACCTAGCTGTTCAATACACTGTCATCACTCAGTTGAGCAGAGGGAGAGAAATTCAAGTGACAAAACTCCAGAGAAGCTAGTGTCAGAGCGCCCCGGCGTGGCATGCGTGCAGGGGGTTGGGGGGAGGGGGGCGGGGCGCAGAGCGTGGAGATCTCAGGTGTCCTCCCACCCTGGGCCTCTCCAGGCCCGCCGCTGCTCAGTGGCCTCCCCGCGCCCCCATCGCTTTGGCTGCTCAGGGCCGGGTGGTCTCTGTAGCTGCCCGGCATCCTGCCCGAGGCCCCCCCTGCCTACACGCTGTCCTCCAGTCTCTCTCTGAACCCTCGACACTTTCTGCCTCTGTCTCACCTGGCGTGGGTGCGTGCGAGTGCCTGTCCGTGTGCCTGGCTGTCGCTCGTCCGCTCTCTCAGGAAGGTCCTGTGCTGGGCCTGTGGCGTGGGGGCAGGGCGGGCCTCGGTTTGGGGACAGGGCAGGGTTGAGGCACTCCAGGGGGTTTGCACAGCCGGCAGGATGAGAGCCTGGGACCCCGCTGGGTGCCCCTAATCTCCAGGAGGCTCCGGGGCCTGCAGACCCGGGCCAAAGCCCCACTCTTCCGGAGCCACCTGACCCTGAGCAGCGATCGGGATGGTGGTGACAGGGGGTGAGGGGGCACCGAGATGTCCTCGCTGGTCTACCCACCCCCCCTCCCCCCACCCCAGGTTCCGCAGGCACGCCAGGCCCCGGCCGGCTGTGCCAGACTGGTGCTGGCCTGGGCTCGCGGTGTTCGGAGCGGGGACGCCCTCCGCTGGCCGCCGAGCTGCAGGCTCTGGCCAGCCGGAGTCCAGTCGTGGGTCGTGCGGCTCAAGTGCAGCGCCAGCCCGCTCGAGAACTGCAGCCCCAGACCCGAACGGCAGGTCAGACCGCAAGGGAGGTGCAACGCGGGGCTCCTGCAGTGCCTGGCAGCCGCCTCGGTCTAAGGCCATACCACCCTGAACGTGCCCTCTCTCCTCTGATTTGGGAAACTGAGCAGGGTCGGGCCTGGTCAGTACTTGGATGGGAGACCGTCTAGAAGTTAGGCGATTTTTTTTGATTTTTCTGAATGCCTACTTCAGAAAGTTAGAATCGGATGACTTCACACAGTAAAACGAATCATATTTTCATACATAATCTTAAGAATCCAGCAGCTGGTCATTCTTTTTCCTGTTCTAACACAGCTAACTGGAAATCAGTTGTAGTAAGCTCTACTGACTTCAGACCCTCATCCCTAAGGGAATATATATAGGAAAACCCATAATATATCTAAATAAACATGAAAGATACAATGATGAGAAAGAAAAAAATTTCTCAGTGACATCTTAGTTGGTATCGGAAACACGATGATTATGAAAGCACAGCCCATAATCAAGTCCAGGCCATGGAAGCCTGTGACTGTCACTGAGTGTTGACTTCCCTTTCAGCTGAGGTCGTAAAAAGTGCTTTGTAAAATTCTGAGGTTTGAAGCACTTGTAACCTCCCGAAGAGACTGCAATCAGAAGGGTTTCTAGAATATCCTGACGCTGTGGTGAGCTCAAGCAATACATACTCCAGAGGACGGAAGACAGACATGTTGGGAAGTGGGGATGACTTCTACTGCACTTAGGGAGAAAGGGCATGTTCAAGTGGAGAAGCAACACCTCAGTGATTCAATCTTTAAAGACTCCACACATGGAGAAGAAAATGGCAACCCACTCCAGTATTCTTGCCTGGAAAACTCCATGGGCAGAGGAGTCTGGCGGACTGAAGTCCACGGGATTCCATGACTGACTGTGTGTGCACGAGGGTGAAGGGAGACGGGCTGGTAGCAAGAAACTGGTAGAAGTAAAAAATAAGAAAAAAATATAAAGTAAAGACTCGATAAATATGACAACGACTGGTAGGAATAAACCTTCAGAAGTGCCTTCTCAGACCTCCCGTCAGAAGCACAAGCGTAATAAAGACACTGAGTTTTCATGGTCTCACACAAAATTAGACTGGTTTATGACAATGGGCAGAGAGGCTCCTCTAAGACATCGGGGCTGGGCTTTACTGGAGGATGCACATCGATTGAGTGCATGACTGTATGTTATGGAAATATGTCTTACTGGCAGGGCGAAGGCATCTTCTTGAAGAACACAGCAAATAACACCACAAATTCACGGAACTTGGCTACAATGACAATAGCTGATTTCGTGATGTCTACTGCTTGGCAGAGCTGGGATTGCCTCTGCCATTAAGTACCTCAGTGGCCAGCTGTGATAGTAGCCATTACTTTCTCACTTAGAAACTTGCCATGTGCACTAGCGCAAGAACAGTGAAAGCTCCCCAGAGAAGCAAGTCAGGCAGACATGCTTCTGTTTTCTCACAGAAGCTGCTTATGACCGGCCCTGCTCACAGACAGATTGCTAATTCCAAATCGATAGAAAGTTATGCAGATATTCTTTAGCAACTGAGCCACCAGTGAAGCCCTACTAGCTCAGTTGCTAAAGAATCTGCCTGCAACGCAGGAGACCCCGCTTTGAGTCCTGGGTCGGGAAGATCCGCTGGAGAAAGGATAGGCTACCCACTCCAGTATTCTGGCCTAGAGAATTCCATGGACTGTATAGTTCTTGGGGCTGCAAAGAGTCAGGCACGAACTGAGCCACTTTCACCTGCACATGCAGATATCACTTAAAAAAAAAAATGTGGTAACAGATCTAGGACCTCTGTCAAGCTCATGAGTGA
Organism: Muntiacus reevesi; assembly: GCF_963930625.1. Lineage (NCBI taxonomy): Eukaryota > Metazoa > Chordata > Mammalia > Artiodactyla > Cervidae > Muntiacus > Muntiacus reevesi. The sequence continues at coordinate 364,431 of NW_027077918.1, forward strand.
GTACTATAAATATACAGAATCAGCTTTGTCCTGCATAGTTACTACCATCCTGTATTTGCTTTGAGAGGAGTTGAGCTACTCTTGGTACAGAGGAATGATTCTTTACCAACTGAGCCACAAGGGAAGCCCACTAATACTGGAGTGGGTAGCCTATCCCTTCTCCAGCAGATCTTCCTGACCCAGGAATTGAACCAGGGTCTCCTGCCTGAGTAACACATATTGGGTAAAAAACGGTGAGGGGGCAGAACTAGGGACATTGATTGGTAAAATCAGTTTTCCTTGTCTAGATGGCTAGCGGACGCGAAAGAAATGTTGGTGTGGATTTAAAAAATTCTTCTGATACGAAACAAAAAATTTACTAGTTCTCTGCAGATCTTTAATGAAGCACAGATATTGTCATTAGATTGCTTTGGTCATATCCGTCTTATCCACATTTATTTTTTAAAATCACATAGAGTGGCTTCAATCACTTGAAGAAACGACAAAAGGTTTCTTTGGTCTCCATTCTATACTGGATCGAGAGAAGGCAGTTGATCAGCATGATGCAGGAGCTCAAGATGTTTTTGGCAAAAACTTGACTAGTCTGTTTAATGATATGGAAGAATGAATTAAGGATGGCAGCACGAAACAGAAGGCCATGCTAGAAGTACACAAGACCTTGTTTGGTAAGTCCAAACATGATTTTTTCTTTCAATTGAAGGATAGATGCTTCACAGAATTTTGTTGCCAAACATCAACGTGAATGAGCCACAGGTGTCCATATGTCTCCTCCCTCCTGAACCTCTCTCCCATCTCCTCCTCTCCGGTCCACCCCTCTAGCTTGTTGCAGAGCCCCTGTTTGAGTCCCCTGAGTCATACAGCAAATTGCATTGTCATCTCTTTTAACGTATGGTACTATGTTTCCATGTTCCTCTGCATTCATCTCACCCTCTTCTTCCTCACACCTGCCAGTGTCCATAAGTCTGTTTACATCTGTGACTCCTTGGCTGCCCTGCAAATAATTTCATCAGTACCACCTTTAGTTCAAGCATTTCTTCCCCCCCCCCCACAAGCATTTCTTATTTCTTATTCCACTTTTACTGTCTTTAGTGTGAGACTGATCTCGAAACTGATATGAAAGTATTATTCTCAGCATGGAAAATTTGGAAGATGCAAACATGAAAAATTTAAAAAGTAACGCAGAGGCTAGTCACTCTAGGCTAACCCCTAAAACATTTATTGACTGATTTCTAGTTTCTCTTCTTTAACCTTTTTGATCTACGTAATCCTGTGTATTCCTTCTAGTTAGGAATTCATTTTTTGACTATCCTGATTCTTCCATTAAGTTCCAGTTTAGGGTCTGATACACTTACAGATGTGCCAAGTGCTTCCTGAATACTATAGAACATATTTTATGTTTAAAATACTTCCATGCGTATGTAGTGAGTCAATGATTTTAAGTTTATTTTTTACACATTTCAATGTAAAATTCAATGTGTGAACTAACATATTCTCGATTTGGAAAAGGTGGCTTTTTTTGTTGTGTGTAAGAACTCCTCACTGGACCAAAGGTCATGGAGAGGTCTATTGTTTTCTAAAATGGTTATAGTGTTGTTGTTTTTTTCGGTAATTGAATTGGGGTGTGAGTTGCAAAGTTTGTGTTTCTGTTCATGTTTTCCATCTGTTCCGGTTTCTTTCTCTCTCCGGAGTCAGACAATAATTTCCCATTGGTTGTCCAGTTACCAAGGTTGGTGTGCATGCATCCGTGCTGGTCTCTCCATTCATGTCCGGGTGTCCTGTGAAACACTAAGCTTAATTTATTTGGAAGTGACCTAGCTGTGCAATATACTGTCATCACTCAGTTGAGCACAAGGATAGAAATTCACGTCATCAAACTCCGGAGAAGCTTTCGTCGGAGAGGGGCGTGCGTTCAGGGGTTTGGGGTGGGAGGGGCGCGGACCGCGGATATCTCAGGTGCCCTCCCAACCTGGGCGTCTGCAGGCCTGCCTCTGCTCGGCAGCCTCCCCCCGCCCCCATCGCGTTTGCTGCTCAGGATCGGGTGGTGTCTGAAGCTGCCCAGCATCCTGCCCGAAGCCCCCCCTGCCCACATGCTGTCTTCCGGTGTCTCTCTGAACCCTCATCTCTTTCTGCCTCTGTCTCACCTGACGTGGGTGCGTGCGAGTGCCTGTCCGTGTGCCTGGCTATCGCTCGTCCGCTCTCTCAGGAAAGTCCTGTGCTGGGCCCGTGGCGTGGGGGCAGGGCCGGCCTCGGTTTGGGGACAGGGCGGGGCTGAGGCACTCCAGGGGGTTTGCACAGCCGGCAGGATGGGCGCCTGGGGCCCCGGCTGGGCTGCACCTAAGCCCGCAGGAGGCTCAGGGGACCCCGGCCCCGGGCCGACGCCCCGCTCGTCCGGAGCCACGTGACCCTGAGCAGCGAACGGGATGGTGGGGGGCGGGGGGTGGGGGGGCACCGAGACGTCCTCCCCGCTCAAGCCACCCCCCTCCCCAACACCCGCCAGAGTCCCGCAGCCTCGCCAGGCCGCTCGGTGTCCGGGAAGCGCCCCAGGCCGAGCCAGGCGGGTGCTGGCCAGGGGTGGCGTCGGCTGGTCTCCCAGCTGCAGGGCCTGTCCCGGTTTTTCCCATCAGTTCAACAGTGACGGTCACCCCACATTGTGAGTCGTCTAGATTTCTCACTGACACCCCTGTTAGGGAGTGGCGTTTTAGAGAGATAGGGAAGGTCACATGGGGGATGTTAGTCATGAGAGAAAACAAGGGCTCATGTGGGATTGCAGATGTCATCCAGGGGGTAAATAGAGACAGTTGTTGCTGGTACCAAGACATGAAGTTTTTTTTCCCTCTTTTCCCAAAAGGCCATATTACGACCACATGGGGGCGCTGAGTAACAACCCATAGCTCGGCTGGAAGGGTGGGCCTTTGATATTGATACCGTGGGATGGGTTGGACATACCCCCAACCTTTGTCATTAATGCAGATGCAGCCCGGGCTGGTTAGGTTGAGTTGAGAAGCAGTGTGGTTTGCAAGTGAACATGCCTCGTTTAGGGAGAGATCAATAGCCATACAGGGAGATATGATTAGAAAGAGGAAGAACATCATATGATGCATTTTACTTATCTGAGGCAGGATTGATGGGGTTCTGCTTGAACAAGAGCCTGAGATCTTCAACAGGTTCACAGGAATAGCTGTCCTCTGGCTTTGGAGTCTCAGTTTCTGTCTCCCCCTCCTGTAGGCCATAGGGTTTTATTCTAGAATTGTGGACCCAGGCAGATAGACCCTTCACTTTTAGAGCAGTTGAAGTCACTAGAACAACCTGATATGGCCCTGTCCATTTCTCGGACAGCTGGTTTGGACTCCCTTTTTCTTGCCAGGTCTTTACTGATACTTGATCCCCTGGCTTTACCTGGGGATTTTTCAAGTGTTCCTGTGGTTTGTTCTCCATACCGTTGGAGTTCTTGCTGAAACCTTCCCAGGTCAATTATATGTTTTAAGAGTGTATTGGCATCCTCGTCAAGAATCAAATCAGAAGTTAAGAATGGTCGTCCATACATCATTTCATAAGGACTTAACAATAGTGGCCGTTTGGGGGATGTCCGTATCCTCATGAGGGCTATGGGCAGCATATGTGTCCACTTATTATGTGTTTCTGACATAGCTTAGCCAGAGCCCTTTTAAGAGTCTGGTTGGCTCTCTCTACCTTTCTTGAAGCTTGAGGCCTCCAGGATGAGCGGAGCTGGTATTTTATGCCTAAGCATGCGGCTAGGTTCTGGGGTATCGTGGCTGTAAGTGAGGGCCCGTTGTCACTCTGAAGTGACCGAGGCAGCCCAAACCTAGGCACTATCTCCTTCAGCAGAGCTTTACAGACTTCTGTAACTCTCTCAGTCTCAGTAGGGAACGCTTCGGTCCATCCTGTGTATGTGTCAATAAAGACTAGCAAGTAAGAAAACCCTTGGGTCTTGGGCATGGCTGTAAATTCTAAATGTGGAGTGGCATTGCCAGTCCGCACCTGGGTATGATCCCCGATGTTGGCCAGGTGTAATTAGAGGAGATCTGGTTGTTGGGTTATTTTTTAGAGAGGTGTCACAATTTTGTGTGACTTGTTTAACAACCTTAGCTAACTGGGATGGGAAAGAATAGGCTTAAGCAAGATTTCTAGATTATCTTTTCCAAAATGGGCGCTGTTATGTAAGGAGTTAGTAATGTTTTAAACCTGAGAATCAGGGAGTATTATTTGGGCCTGATCAGGCTGAAACCACCCATGTGACCCAATCTCCCAACCCCGCTCAGCATATCGGGAATGTCCCCCTGGGGTAAAATCTGGAGTCAGGGTTTCCTTGGGGAAAAGGGGGTAGATAGCAGTGGCAGAGGTAGCTTCCCCGGCAGCTCGTCCTGCCTCTTGATCAGCTTTCCTATTTCCCTGAGCCTCTTTTTCTTGCCCCTTTTGGTGATTCTTGCAGTGGATGACAGCTAATTTTGCAGGAAGTTTGACTGCCTCCAGGAGCCTGAGAATGAGCTCTTTGTGTTTAATAGCAGAGCTTCGGGCACTGAGCATCCCACTTTCTTTCCAAACTGCTGCACGGGCATGCAGAATGAGGAAAGCATACTTAGAGTCCATACACACATTAATCCTCTCTCCTTCTCCTAACTCCAATGCTCTTGTCAGGGCAAAAAGTTCAGCTTTCTGGGCTGAGGTGTCTGGGGGAAGAGACCCACTTTCCTTAGTTTCTTCCAGGCTCGCTACAGCATATCCTGCTTTCCTCTCTCCCTTTTCTACAAAACTGCTGCCATCTGTGTGCCAGTTTTCCTCTGGGTCAGATAAAGGTGTCTCTGATAGGTCCCGGCGAGAAGAGTATAACTCGTCTGTGATTTGTATGCATTGGTGATCCAGAGGGGAGGTAGGGGGATCTGGCAGTAAGGTTGCTGGATTTAAAGTCTGGCAGACCCTCAACTTTATTTCTGGAGTGTCAAGGAGGAGGGCTTGGTATTGGGTGATCCTTCCCCCTGTCATCCACCTGTCCCCTTTCGTTTCCAAGACTGCTTGCACCCGGTGAGGCGTATACACTGTGGTGGGCTGAACCAGGGTCAGCTTAGATGCCTCCTTAACCATAAGAGCGGTGAGTGCTACTGCCCGGAGGCAAGTGGGCCACCCTCTGGCCACCTCATCTAGTTATTTTGAGAGATAAGACACAGGTTGTAATACGGGGCCCATCATCTCCTCTAACACCCCAAGAGCAGTTCCTGTCCTTCCAGAAACATAGAGTCTAAAAGGCTTCTCCAGGTTGGGGAAGCCTAAAGCTGGGGCTGTAGTGATGGACTCTTTTAGGACATTAAAGGCCACCTTGCAGGTCTCATGCCAGTCGAGTGGCTCTTCCTCTTTCCCCCTTAAATTTTCATATAGGGGTCTGGCCAGATTGCCATAATTAGGAACCCAGATCCTGCAAAACCCGGTCCTTCCTAAAAATCCCCTAAGCTGTTGTTTTGTTTGGGGGTACGGGGTATTTAAGATGAGGGATCTCCCCTCGGGGTCAGGCATTCTTTTTCTCTCCGTAATTATAAATCCAAGGTATTTTACTTGGGTTAAGCTAATCTGAGTCTACTTGGGGGATACTCGATAACCCTTTTCATACAGGAAAGTTAGCGTTTTAAATAGTGTCCATTTGAGAGCTGGTAAAATCTGGCCTAGCTATGAGCAAGTCATCCACATACTGTATTAGACTACTGTTTGTTAAAGTTAATTCCCTTAGTTCTCTCCCCGAGGAAGTCCCGAAGATATGAGGGCTGTCCCTAAACCCTTGGGGTAGTCGAGTCCAGTCGAGAGTTGTATGGTCTCTCTTGTTTCAAAGTCCCGCCACTCAAAAGCAAAGAGTTTTTGGGATTCAGGATGGAGAGGAATGCAAAAGAAAGCACCTTGAAGGTCCAAGACTGAGAAGTACTTGGCATTTCCTGGGACTTGGGATAGGAGGGTATATGGGTTTGGGACTATGGGGTGGATGGGAACCACAGCTTCATTAACAGCTCTTAGATCCTGGACGAATCGGTAAGATCCATCTGGTTTTTGAACGGGCAAGATTGGGGTGTTGCAGGGGGACTCACAGCTGATTCGAGTTCCAGTATCTCGGTATTTGTTAACTAATGGTTTAAGACCCTCAAGAGCTACTGGTTTTAAGGGATATTGTCTTTTCCAGGGCTAGGGAGCATTTGGTCTCAGAGAAATCTTTACTGGTGGAACATTTATGGCTCAACCAGGGCTGGAGACATCCCACACCTGGGGATTGACATCATCTAGACAAGGGACAGACTCCTCCTTTTCTACCTCTGACTGTAAATATTCAGACATAGGCAAAGAAAATTATCGACTTCTACCTTTGTGTCCCCAAGTCACTCTGGTTTGGAGGCGAAAGTATTATTCTCAAAATGGAAAATTTGGAAGCTGCAAACATGAAAAATTTAAAGAGTCACGCAGAGGCTAGTCACTCTAAGCTAACCCCTAAGACATTTATTGACTGATTTCTAGCTTCTCTTCTTTAACCTTTTTTATCTACAGTAATCCTGTGTGTTCCTTTTAGTTAGGGATTCATTTTTAGACTATCCTGACTGTTCCACTACGTTCCAGTTTTGGGTCTGATACACTTAGAGATGTGCCAAGTGCTTCCTGAATACTATAGATCATATTTTATATTTAAAATACTTCCATGATTATGTAGTGAGTCAATGATTTAAAGTTTATTTGTTACACATTTCAATGTAAAAATCAATGTGTGAACTAACATATTCACGACTTGGAAAAGTTGGTTTTTTTGCTGTGTGTTTGAACTCCTCATCCGACCAAAGGTCATGGAGAGGTCTATTGTTTTTCTAAAATGGTTATAGTGTTGTTTATTTTCTGGTAATTTAATTAGGGTGTGAGTTGCAAAGCCTGTGTTTCTGTTCATTTCATTCCATCTGTTCGGGTTTCTTTCTCTCTCCTGAGTCAGACAGTAATTTCCCATTGGTTGTCCAGTTACCAAGGTTGGTGTCCATGCATCCGTGCTGGTCTCTCCATACATGTCCGGGTGTCCTGTGAAACACTAAGCTTAATTTATTTGGAAATGACCTAGCTGTTCAATACACTGTCATCACTCAGTTGAGCAGAGGGAGAGAAATTCAAGTGACAAAACTCCAGAGAAGCTAGTGTCAGAGCGCCCCGGCGTGGCATGCGTGCAGGGGGTTGGGGGTAGGGGACGGGGAGCAGAGCGCGGAGATCTCAGGTGTCCTCCCACCCTGGGCCTCTCCAGGCCCGCAGGTGCTGAGTGGCCTCCCCCCGCCCCCATCGCTTTGGCTGCTCAGGGCCGGGTGGTCTCTGCAGCTGCCCGGCATCTTGCCCGAGGCCCCCCCTGCCCACAGGCTGTCTTCCAGTCTCTCTCTGAACCCTCGACTCTTTCTGCCTCTGTCTCACCTGGCGTGGGTGCGTGCGAGTGCATGTGCGTGTCGTGGGCTGTCACTCGTCTGCTCTCCCAGGAAGGTCCTGTGCTGGGCCCATGGCGTGGGGGCAGGGCGGGCCTCGGTAGGGCGAAAAGGCGGGGCTGAGGCGCTCCAGGGGGTTTGCACAGCCGGCAGGACGGGCGCCTGGGGCCCCGGCTGGGCTGCCTCTAAGCCCGCAGGAGGCTCCGGGGACCGCGGTCCCGGGCCGAAGCCCCACCCGTCCGGAGCCACGTGACCCTGAGCAGCGAAAAGGATGGTGGGCGGCAGGGGGTGAGGGGGCACCGAGACGTCCTCGCTGCTCTACCCACCCCTCCTCCCCCCACCCCAGGTCCCGCAGGCATGCCAGGCCCCGGCCGGGCTAGACGGGTGCTGGCCGGTGTTGTCAGTGTGCGGGGCCGTGGCGCCCTCCGCTGGCCCCCGAGCTGCCGGCCCTCGTTGGTCGGAGTCCAGTCGCGGGTCGTGCGGCTCAAGTGCAGCATGCGCCAGGTCGAGAGCTGTGGCCCCAGGCCCGAAGGGCATGTCAGAATGCATGGGAGGCGCCGCGCGGAGCTCTTGGGGGGCCTGACAGCCGCCTCGGTCTAAGGCCATAGCACCCTGAATGTGCCCTATGTCCTCTGATCTGGGAAAATGAGTAGGGCCGGGCCTGGTCAGTACTTGCATGGGAGACCGCCTAGTAGTTACGCGGTTTTGTGATTTTTCTGAATGCCTAATTCAGAAAGTTAGAATTGGATGACTGCACACAGGAAAACGAATAATGTTTTCGTACATAAACTTAAGAATCCAGCAGCTGGTCTTTCTTTTTCCTGTCCTAACACAGCTAACTGGAAGTCAGTTGCAGTAAGTTCTACTGACTTAAGACCCTCATCCCTAACGGAAGGTATATAGGAAAACCCAGAGTATATCTAAATAAACATGAAAAATAGAACGATGAGAAAAAAAAAAATTCTCAGTGACATCTTAGTTGGTACATGAAACACGATGATTATGAAAGCACAACCCTTAATCACGTCCAGGCCATTGAAGCCTGTGACTTTCACTGAGTGTTGACTTCCCTTTCAGCTGAGGTTGTAAAAAATGCTTTGTAAAATCCTGAGGTTTGAAGCACTTGTAACCTCCTGAAGAGACTGCAATCAGAAGGCTTTCTAGAATATCCTGACGCTGTGGTGAGCTCATGCAATACATTCTGCAGAGGTCGGAAGACAGACATGTTGGGAAGTGGGGATGACTTCTACTGCACTTAGGGAGAAAGGGCATGTACAAGTGGAGAAGCAACACCACAGTGATGGAATCTTTAAAGACTCCATACATGGAGAAGGAAATGGCAACCCACTCCAGTATTCTTGGCTGGAATAATCCATGGACAGAGGAGTCTGGCGGGCTGAAGTCCACGGGATTCCATGACTGATCGTGTGTGCACGAGGGTGGAGGGAGACGGGTTGGTAGCAAGAAACTGGTAGAACTAATAAATAAAACAACAACAACAACAACAAAAACTAAAGACTCGATAAAAATGACAATGACTGGTAGGAATAAACCTTCAGAAGTGCCTTCTCAGACCTCCCGTCTGAAGCACAAGTGTAATAAAGACATTGAGTTTTCATGGTCTCAGACAAAATTAGACTGGCTTATGACAATGGGCAGAGAGGCTCCTCTAAGACATCGGGGCTGGGCTTTACTGGAGGATGCACATCGATTGAGTGCATGGCTGTGTGTTATGGAAATATGTCTTACTGGCAGGGCGAAGGCATCTTCTTGAAGAACACAGCAAATAACACTACAAATTCAAGGAACTTGGCTACAATGACAATAGCTGATTTCGTGATGGCTACTGCTTGGCAGAGCTGGGTTCGCCTCTCCCATTAAGTACCTCAGTGGCCAGCTGTGAATGTAACCATTAGTTTCTCACTTAGAAACCGAACCTAATACTTGCCATGTGCACTAGTGCAAGAACAGTGCAATACCCAACAGGTAAAGGAATATGACAAGTGCCCACCAAGTCAAACAAAAGAGGAGGAGATAGGGAATCTATCTGAAAAACAATTTAGAATAATGATAATAAAAATGATCCAAATCTTGAAAACAAAATGGAGTTACAGATAAATAGCCTGGAGACAAAGATTGAAAAGATGCAGGAAATGCTTAACAAAGACCTAGAAGAAATAAAAGAGAGTCAATTAAAAATGAATAATGCAATGAATGAGATCAAAAACACTTTGGAGCGAACCAAGAGTAGAATAACGGAGACAGAAGATAGGATAACTGAGGTAGACAATAGAATAGTGGAAATAAATGAAGCAGAGAGGAAAAAAGAAAAAAATGATCAAAAGAAATGAGGACAACCTCAGGGACCTCTGGGACAATGTGAAACGCCCCACATTCGAATCATTGGAGTCCCAGAAGAAGAAGACAAAAAGAAAGGCCATGAGAAAATACTCGAGGAGATAATAGCTGAAAACTTCCCTAAAATGGGGAAGGAAATAGCCACCCAAGTCCAAGAAACCCAGAGAGTGCCAAACAGGATAAACCCAAGGCGAAACACTCCAAGACACATATTAATCAAATTAACAAAGATCAAACACAAAGAACAAATACTAAAAGCAGCAAGGGAGAAACAACAAATAACACACAAAGGAATTCCCATAAGGATAACAGCTGATCTACCAATAGAAACCTTCCAGGCCAGAAGGGAATGGCAGGACATAATGAAAGTAATGAAAGAAAATAATCTACAACCTAGATTACTGTACCCAGCAAGGATCTCATTCAGATATGAAGGAGAAATCAAAAGCTTTACAGACAAGCAAAAGCTGAGAGAATTCAGCACCACCAAACCAGCTCTTCAACAAATGCTAAAGGACCTTCTCTAGACAGGACATGCAGAAATGTTGTATAAACATGAACCCAAAACAACAAAGTAAATGGCAACGGGACCACACCTATCAATAATTACCTTAAATGTAAATGGGTTGAATGCCCCAACCAAAAGACAAAGATTGGCTGAATGGATACAAAAACAAGACCCTTATATATGCTGTCTACAAGAGACCCACCTCAAAACCAGAGACACATACAGACTAAAAGTGAAAGGCTGGAAAAAAATATTTCACGCAAATGGAGACCAAAAGAAAGCAGGAGTCACAATACTCATATCAGATAAAATAGACTTTCAAATAAAGGATGTGAAAAGAGACAAAGAAGGACACTACATAATGATCAAAGGATCAATCCAAGAAGAAGATATAACAATTATAAATATATATGCACCCAACATAGGAGCACCGCAATATGTACGGCAAACGCTAATGAGTATGAAAGAGGAAATGAATAGTAACACAATAATAGTGGGAGACTTTAATACCCCACTCACAACTATGGATAGATCAACTAAACAGAAAATCAAAAAGGAAACACAAACCTTAAATGATACAATGGACCAGCTAGGCCTAATTGATATCTATAGGACATTTCACCCCAAAACAATCAATTTCACCTTTTTCTCAAGTCCACACGGAACATTCTCCAGAATAGATCACATCCTGGGCCATAAATCTGGTCTTGGAAAATTCAGAAAAATTGAAATCATCCCAGTCATCTTTTCTGACCACAGTGCAGTAAGATTAGATCTCAATTACAGGAAAAAAATTGTTAAAAATTCAAACATATGGAGGCTAAATAACACGCTTCTGAATAACCAAAAAATCATAGAAGAAATCAAAAAAGAAATCAAAATATGTATAGAAATGAATGAAAATGAAAACACAACAACCCAAAACCTATGGGACACTGTAAAAGCAGTGCTAAGGGGAAGGTTCATAGCATTACAGGCTTACATCAAGAAACAAGAAAAAAGCCAAATAAATAACCTAACTCTACAGCTAAAGCAATTAGAGAAGGAAGAAATGAAAAACCCCAGGGTTAGCAGAAGAAAAGAAATCTTAAAAATTATGGCAGAAATAAATGCAAAAGAAACTAAAGAGACCATAGCAAAAATCAACAAAGCTAAAAGCTGGTTTTTTGAAAAAATAAACAAAATTGACAAACCATTAGCAAGACTCATTAAGAAACAAAGAGAGAAGAACCAAATTAACAAAATAAGAAATGAAAAGGGTGAGATCACAACAGACAACACTGAAATACAAAGGATCATAAGAGACTACTACCAGCAGCTCTATGCCAATAAAATTGACAACTTGGATGAAATGGACAAATTTTAGAAAAGTATAACTTTCCAAAACTGAACCAGGAAGAAATAGAAGATCTTAACAGACCCATCACAAGCAAGGAAATCGAAACTGTAATCAAAAATCTTCCAGGAAACAAAAGCCCAGTACCAGATGGTTTCACAGCTGAATTCTACCAAAAATTTAGAGAAGAGCTAACACCTATCTTACTCAAACTCTTCCAGAAAATTGCAGAAGAAGGTAAACTTCCAAACTCATTCTATGAGGCCACCATCACCCTAATTCCAAAACCACACAAAGATGCCACAAAAAAAGAAAACTACAGGCCAATATCACTGATGAACATAGATGCAAAAATCCTTAGCAAAATTCTAGCAAATAGAATCCAACAACATCTTAAAAAAATCATACACCATGACCAAGTGGGCTTTATCCCAGGAATGCAAGGATTCTTCAATATCTGCAAATCAATCAATGTAATACACCACATTAACAAATTGAAAGATAAAAACCATATGATTATCTCAATAGATGCAGAGAAAGCCTTTGACAAAATTCAACACTCATTTATGATTAAAACTCTCCAGAAAGCAGGAATAGAGGGAACATACCTCAACATAATAAAAGCTATATATGACAAACCCACAGCAAGCATCACCCTCAATGGTGAAAAATTGAAAGCATTTCCCCTGAAATCAGGAACAAGACAAGGGTGCCCACTCTCACCACTATTATTCAACATAGTCTTGGAAGTTTTGGCCACAGCAATCAGAGCAGAAAAAGAAGTAAGAGGAATCCAGATAGGAAAAGAAGAAGTGAAACTCTCGTTGTTTGCAGTTGACATGATCCTCTACATAGAAAACCCTAAATACTCTTCCAGAAAATTACTAGAGCTAACCAATGAATATAGTAAAGTTGCAGGATATAAAATTAACACACAGAAATCCCTTGCATTCCTATATACTAACAATGAAAAAACAGAAAGAGAAATTAAGGAAACAATACCATTCTCCATTGCAACAAAAAGAATAAAATACTTAGGAGTATATCTACCTAAAGAAACAAAAGACCTGTACATAGAAAACTATAAAACACTGATGAAAGAAATCAGAGTGGACACAAACAGATGGAGAAACATACCGTGTTCATGGATTGGAAGAATCAATATTGTCAAAATGGCTATTCTACCCAAAGCAATCTATAGATTCAATGCAATCCCTATCAAACTACCAACGGTATTTTTCACAGAACTAGAACAAATAATTTCACAATTTGTATGGAAATACAGAAAACCACGAATAGCCAAAGTAATCTTGAGAAAGAAGAATGGAACTGGAGGAATCAACCTGTCTGACTTCAGTCTCTACTACAAAGCCACAGTCATCAAGACAGTATGGTACTGGCACAAAGACAGAAATATAGATCAATGGAACAGAATAGAAAGCCTAGAGATAAATCCACGAACCTATGAACACCTTATCTTTGACAAAGGAGGCAAGGATATACAATGGAAAAAAGACAACTGCTTTAACAAGTGGTGCTGGGAAAACTGGTCAACCACCTGTAAAAGAATGAAACTAGAACACTTTCTAACACCACACACAAAAATAAACTCAAAATGGATTAAAGATCTAAATGTAAGACCAGAAACTATAAAACTCCTAGAGGAGAACTTAGGCAAAACACTCTCCGACATGAATCACAGCAGGGTCCTCTATGACCCACCTCCCAGAATATTGGAAATAAAAGCAAAAATAAACAAATGGGACCTAATGAAACTTAAAAGCTTCTGCACTACAAAGGAAACTATAAGTAAGGTGAAAAGACAGCCCTCAGATTGGGAGAAAATAATAGCAAATGAAGAAACAGACAAAGGATTAACCTCAAAAATATACAAGAAACTCCTGAAGCTCAATTCCAGAAAAATAAATGACCCAATCAAAAAATGGGCCAAAGAACTAAACAGACATTTCTCCAAAGAAGACATACAGATGGCTAACAAACACATGAAAAGATGCTCAACATCACTCATTATTAGAGAAATGCAAATCAAAACCACAATGAGGTACCATTACACGCCAGTCAGGATGGCTGCTATCCAAAAGTCTATAAGCAATAAATGCTGGAGTGGGTGTGGAGAAAAGGGAACCCTCTTACACTGTTGGTGGGAATGCAAACTAGTACAGCCACTATGGAAAACAGTGTGGAGATTTCTTAAAAAACTGGAAATAGAACTGCCATTTGACCCAGCAATACCACTTCTGGGCATACACACCACGGAAACCAGATCTGAAAGAGACACGTGCACCCCATTGTTCATCGCAGCACTGTTTATAATAGCCAGGACATGGAAGCAGCCTAGATGCCCATCAGCAGATGAATGGATAAGGAAGCTGTGGTACATATACACCATGGAATATTACTCAGCCATTAAAAAGAATTCATTTGAATCAGTTCTAATGAGATGGATGAAACTGGAGCCCATTATTCAGAGTGAAGTAAGCCAGAAAAATAAAGAACATTACAGCATACTAACACATATATATGGAATTTAGAAAGATGGTAATGATAACCCTATATGCAAAACAGAAAAAGAGACACAGAAGTACAGAACAGACTTTTGGACTCTGTGGGAGAAGGTGAGGGTGGGATGTTTCAAAAGAACAGCATGTATTTTATCTATGGTGAAAGAGATCACTAGCCCAGGTGAGATGCATGAGACGAGTGCTCGGGCCTGGTGCACTGGGAGGACCCAGAGGAGTCGGGTGGAGAGGGAGGTGGGAGGGGGGATCGGGATGGGGAATACGTGTAACTCTATGGCTGATTCGTGTCAATGTATGACAAAACCCACTGAAATGTTGTGAAGTAATTGGCCTCCAACTAATAAAATAAAATAAAAAAAAAAAAACTGAGCTATCCTAAAAATTAAAAAAAAAAAGCTACCTCTTCTATGCAACATCTGTGTGTCTTCTGTCTGTCTTCTTCCTCGCTGACGCCACTCATCCCTTGGGTATTCCTGGTCCTGCTGGGGCTGGACCTCGGCAATTTTGCTCAATGCTTTGGATCCTAGTGGAAAAACATGCTGTTAATCCTACTTTTGCGAGGATTAAAACCATCGTAAAAACTGGAATTTGTTTAAATATTTTTGGTTTAAATATATCTTGTGTATATAATTACCCAGATTACTGTTGGGTATTAGATTGCTATGTTACAATATGTATGGCATACATGAGTTCCACTGTTATTGATATGATATGTGTTGGAGAGGTATTTGGTGGTGCAAGTGATTTAAATGATGTGTTCACAGTGTTTATATTCCTGTTATGTGGTTAATGGGTCTTGGATTCACGTTTGAAATATGACTCCCTTGTCTTTTGTGATGCATGAGAAGTGCTGAAATTGAAGATGATGCAGGTTAAGTCTAGGGTTGAGGGTGTGAGTAGGGTGGGGGGGAGGGTGTGGGTTAGGTTAAGGGTGTGGATTAGGGTGTGGGTTACATTGTGGCTTAGGGGTTAGAAGTTAGGGGTGTGGGTGAGGGTGAGGGCTGAGGGGTGAAGGTGTCAGGTTAGGGTTGGGATGATGCGTTAGGGTTAGTGTGTCAGGTTAGGGTTAGGGGGTCGGGTTGGTGTTAGGTTCTGGGATAGGGTTACGGTGTTGGTTAGGGTTAGGGTGTCGTGTTGGGGTTAGGGTTAGGACAAGGGCGAGGGCAATTTCGCCTGGGACCTTATGGAGGGGCCTCACAGTCAAAGGTAAAGGCAAAGTCACATCCACACTTCTGTTCCATCCCCTTTGCTCTATAGTAGAGCTCTAGTAAGCCTAGGCCTGGTAGGAAAACTCTTGGCTCCTGTGGGGACACATCCTGTGTGTGAATCTGCATACCAGACCTAGGGGCCACAGGGCGCCTGTTTTCTTCTGGGAGAGGGGACCCTGAAGCGGTGTTGCCTGGCAACAGCTTGAAAATCCATTAAATTGCACTTTACGTACCTCTGACAAAGCTAGATTTGCTCCACCTTTTCGCCATTTGGAAGCAAACCTTCCATACCCTCTCCCCAAGTAGGCAATGGGCCTACTTTGAGTAGAAAGTCCCCTTGAGGAGCTGAGCCCAGGAAGGCACCCAGTCATGTCAAACACACACCAGCTGCTTACTTCCTCATGGGCAGTATCACAATCAGCTAGGAATGTCTTTGCAAGGATTGAAAAGGGAAGGGGAGATACATGGCCCTGCCTCTGAAATTTCAGTCCTCTGAGCAGAACTGGAATTCAATTGTATCAGCGAAACTGTGCCTTCCAAAGAGGCTTGCAAACACACCCCGAGTGGCTGCCTCTTCTTCCCTGAAGAAGGCTCCCTTTCCCTGCATCCTGCGGACTCCCTGTCCCAGCCTCCTGGAAAAGCGCTTCTTGGAGTTCCTTCTTGGAGTTCCTTTCTTAGTTGCAGTTATCCCTCAACTTGGGGCCATAGGGAGTAGCCCCACACTCACAGGGGAAGGCAGACCCACCTCCACACATCTCTTCCATCCCCTTTGCTCTGTAGGACAATTCTAGTGAGCCTAGGTCTGTCAGAAAATTCTTGGCTTTGACGGGAACACACCCTGTGTGTGAACCTGCATACCCGACCTAGGGGCCACAGGGCGCCTGTTTTGCTCGAGTGGGCCTTGAAGCAGTACAGCCTAGTGAGAGCTTGAAAATCCATCCAATTGCTCCTTTCTTACCTCTGACACCTAGCTTTGTTCCACCCTTTGGCAGTGTGGAGGGAAGAGGGCCCAACCCCGTCCTCAAGCGGACATGGGGCCTACTTTGAGAGGAAAGGCCCCCTTGAGGAGCTGAGCCCATCAAGGCACCCAGTCATGTCAAATATACTCCCACTGCTTGCTTCTTCATGGGTAGTACCACTATCAGCTTGGAATGTCTTTGCAAGGATCACAAAGGGAAGGGGAGATACACGACCCTGCCTCTGGAACTTCGGTCCTCTGAGCAGACCTGAGTGCTCTAGGGAGCCTAGGACTGTCAGGAAAATTCTTGGCTCCTACGGGGACACACCCCATATGTGAACCTGCATACCGGACCTCGGGGCCACAGTGTGCCTGATTCTCTCGGTGTGCCTAAAGCGGTGCAGCCTAGCAACAGCTATTGAGCCTAGGTCTGTCTGGAACATTTTGGATCCTGTGGGGAAAACACCCTGTGCACACCCCTAGATACCGGGCCTAGGGGCCAAAATTCTCACATGTCTCCTGGGGAACCCTAACACAGTGTGACCTAGCAACTGCTTGAAAATCCATCCCATTGCTGTTTTCCTCCTTCTGATACAGCTAGCATTGCTCCTTGCTTTGGGATATCTCAAGCAAGGGGCGAGTCCATAACTGCTCTCCTGGGGCCCAATGGATGTGCAAGGTGCCCTCAACCAGGTGACCCCAGCATGCCACCCGGCCCCCTCAGACACACTCCCGCAGCCTTCTTCCTCATGGGAAGCACCTCTCTGACCCAGGAATGTGTTTGCAAGGCTCGGAATGTGCAGGGAGACACATGGCCCTGACTCTGGAATTGAGGTCCTTGGGGCAGGCCTGCAGGTCTGACATCTGAGAAGCAAAACACTTGCTGCAAATAGAGGCCTGAAAACACACTCTGTGTATGACTTTCCTTCCTCCAAGGAAGATAGCTTTCCCAGTCTCCTGCATGCTGAGTGTCACACAGCTGGAATGTGCTTGCGTGGAGGTCATGATTCAGTGGCAATGGCCCCTGAGGCCCTGTGCCCAGGTAGGGCGCCCACACTCACAGGCAAATCAAAGCAACTTCCAAATGAGTCAGCTCTTCACATCTAGTGGCCAAAGTATTGGAGTTTCAGGTTCAATATTAGTCTTTCCAATGTATATTCAGACCTGATTTCCTTTAGGATGGAGTGGTTGGGTCCTCTTATAGTCTAAGCAAACTTCAAGCATCTTCTTCAGCACCACAGTGCAAAAGCATCAAATCTTTGGCTGTCAACTTTCTTTATAGTCCATCTTTCACATCCATACATGACATGGAAAAACCTTAGCCTTGACTAGACGGATCTTTGTTGGCAAAGCAATGTCTCAGCTTTTTAATATGCTGTCTAGTTTGGTTATCACTTTCCTTCCAAGTCGTAAGCATCTTTTAATTTCATGGCTGCAGTCACCATCTGCAATGATTTCCGAGCCCCGAAAAATAAAATCTGCCACTGTTTCCACTGTTTTCCCATCTATTTGCCAAGAAGTGATGAGACTGGATGCAATGATCTTAGTTGTCTGAACGCTGAGCATTAAGCTAACTATTTCACTCTCCTCTTTCTCTTTCATCAAGAGGCTCTTTAGTTCTTCACTTTCTGCCATCAGGGTGGTGTCATCTGCATATCTGAGGTTATTGATATTTCTCCCAGCAATCTTGATTCCAGTTTGTGCTTCATCCAGTGCAGCATTTCTCACGATGCCCTATATATAAGCAGATATAAGTTAAATAAGCAGGGTGCCAATATACAGCCTTGACATATTCCTTTTCCTATTTAGAACCAGTCTGTTGGTCCAGGTCCAGTTCTGTTTCTTCCTGACCTGCATATAGGTTTTTCAAGAGGCAGGTCAGGTGATCTGGTATTCCTATCTCTTTCAGAATTTTCCCCAGTTTATTGTGATACACACAGTCAAAGGCTTTGGCATAGTCAACAAAGCAGAAATAAGTGTTTTTCTGGAACTCTCTTGCTTTTTCAATTATCCAGTGGATTTTGGCAATTTGATCTCTGGTTCCTCTGCCTTTTCTAAATCCATCTTGAACATTTGGAATTTCACGGTTGACATATTGCTGAAGCCTGGCTTGGAGAATTTTGAGTGTTACTTTACTAGCATGTGAGATGAGTCCAGTTGTGTGACAGTTTGAACATTCTTTGTCATTGCCTTTCTTTGAGACTGGAATGAAAACTGAGCTAACAACCTAGATGTTTTCAATCGCATATGCTAAAAGAACTGCCTTTGCAGTTTCCAAGGGAAAAAAGTTTCATTTTAACCAATTTTCTCTGAAGTTCAAGGAATATCATGGACATCCTCCATCAAAAAGTCATCTTTCTTTTATGTAATCACAGTTTCATGCCTAAATTATAGACCAACTCATGCTCAAATTGACTCTGATATCAGGGGCAGATCAGCTAGCTGATAAAAAGCTTGGATTGTCCCTCTGGAGGAAAGTGAGACCTTGGTCCCAAGAGAAGAATCTGAGGGCTTAAGGGAATTTGCAGGAGTGGGGAAATCTTGGTCCATCCTACATGTACCGTACTTAAATAATGCTTATTTATTTTACGGAAGTAAAAAAAAAAAAAAATAACAGATGATAAAAACAAATATAAATCACTGAAAGGTAAATAAATTCATCATCTGTGATTGAAAGCTGCATTCTAAGAAAGCTGTGTTCTCTTAACCTAGAGAGTAGACTAAATTCCAGTCTGGTACCAGCTTACCAGATAACAAACAAAAAGCGTTGTTTATGGGTAAGCTCAGGAAAGTCTTTTCCATGTATCTTGAGGTAGCAGTATTTTTGCAAAGGCATCAGTGTGAAACCATGGAAGGCATGTTTAAAACCTGATTAGATAAAAATTGACAAAATAAAAATTGAAAAAATTGACAAAATAAAAATTGACAAAAAAAGTGACAAAATAGTCACTGCTGTGACTTGAAACACTTTAATATGATAACTAGAATTATAACTGACAGCATTTTACCAGGACATATCAGATTTTCATGGATGTCACATAGTTTCTAGGATACCTACATTAGTAACTGAAGGAGTCTTTGGGCTTAGAAAAGAAAACAACAGTCTCAAAGGCCCTTGCTTGTATCATTTAACATTGGAGAAAACAAAATCGAACTTTAGGTCCCACCCTGAGGCTCCAGGCCGGTTATATCTATCTATTTTCCCATGCAGCGTAGTGCCTGCTGGAAGTCCAAGGGATTTATCCTGCCTGGTAATTTCACCAGCTGGGACTCCACAACCCTTAGTCTGGCCGGCTGACCCAGCCCTGCTTCCAGCACTTTGCAGGCCAGCAGGCCCTTGACCACCTGCTGGGACAGGAAAGGGAAGGGTCCACGAATTGCATCCTAGAAACTTAGTAGGGTGCATGTATTTAAAAACCTGGTGGCCACCCAGGCAGGAGAGAAGGGAGGAGGGCACCTTGCTGCCCTTTCATGGGGGAATCTGTGGCTGTCCTGCTGAGAGGGGGCCTTTCCATGGGGACCCTGTGTAATAAGTTTGGTGTATTGGAACTGAATAATTAGAACGTGTAAAATTTTTAATTTATGTGGTGCTTTAATTAAAAAAAAAAAAAACAAGCAGCTCCAAGTTTTCTGCAAATTGAGGCCTCAAACTTGAAGGCCTATTTTCCTTCCACTGTGGCATTCTATGAAGAAATGTGCGTTTTTTAAAGAAAAGGGTCAGAAAAGTGTGGGAAACAGAAAAGCCAGAGGTGCCCCAGGAGTTTGGTGAAGGTCTTAGGAGGTCACTTGTAAATGCTGCTGGCCATCGGGAGGCAGTCTCTTGTGACCAATGGGCACAGAGCTCTGCAGGCTTGTCCTTTGCATGGATGTGCTTGTTTGTGGAAATCCAGCTCAGAGCCATCTCCTGATGTGTAAGAATTTCCCAGACTAGACCCCTAGGCAAATCCCACAGGGCCAGGGACTCCTTTCTTCATTGTATTTGTCTGTTTGACTGAAAACCAGAAATGGCATATTTTTCTTTCAATCTGGTCTATCATCCAGGCCTTGGAGTAATATTTCCCCTCCCCCTCAATAGGCTTGGGTTCCGGTGATGAATTATAGTCAGTTGTCCATGATTTCGCAGATGAGGAAACTGAGAGTCGGAGAGGGTGGAGGACTGTCCAAGGGAGAATGGGATATCCTTCCAGGAACACTGGCTCCTGGGTTTTTAATGAGCTTCCTACCCAGCATGGTCATTAAGTGGCAAGGGTTGACATTGAGAATAAACTATTGGTGGAAATGAAAAAGGCTTTTTGAAAGAATGTGCCTACCAGCTGTGCATCTTATGGAGTATTTTCATTGTACTTCCCAGCCCTTGGAAAGTGCTGGGCACAGGGCAGATGCTTCATCATTTTTATTGAATAAGTTCAATGTCACACAATTGTATCTGTAGTGTCAGCAACACTATGAGGTATATTAGAACAGTGATGGTCCCAGTTGGTACCCACAAGGATATTTTTAAAAAATGAAACAAATCTCTCTGATCATCACCAAGGCTATCAGAGGTCTATTGCAGACTCCACACAAGGGAGGGTCTACCTCTTGGGACATCCCCACTTCAGCATCTCCCTAAACCAGCAATCTAGGACAGCTGAGTACACTTGAAGTTCCTTCCTTGACCTTGGGAGTTTTTTTGGAAGACAAGTTTTTGACAGACAGGGGTGGGGCAAGGTTTTGGGATGTTTCAAGTGCAGTCCATTTATTGTGCACTCTATTTCTGTTTCTGTTCCCTGGAGGCTCAGTTGGTAAAGAGTCTGCCTGCAATGAGGGAGACCCGGGTTTAATCCCTGGGTCAGGGAAATCCCCTGGAGAAGGAAATGACAGCCCACTCCAGTATTCTTGCCTGAAGAATTCAATGGACTGAGGAGCCTGGTGGGCTACCAAGGGCTGGACATGGCTGAGTGATCAAACTCTTATTTCTATTATTATTTCACCAGCTCCACCTCAGATCATCAGGCATTAGATCCTAGAGGTTGGGGGCCCCTGCTTTAGTTCCCTCTTTCATCTTCTACACAGCTCCAGCATGCTTCCTCCTCCTCTTCCACCTGCAGAACTACCTGCTGGGCTTCTCTGAGTGTGATTAAGAGTTTCCTTCCCTCACTGTCTTTCCTCTGAGTCCCTTTTCCTAAATGGGTTTCCATGATCTCCTTTAGGCACTTTTTCCCCAGGTGGTGCTAGTGGTAAAGAACCTACCTGCCAATGCAGGAATCCTATCCCTGGGTTGGGAAGATCCCCTGGAGGAGGGCACCCAGCCCACTCCAGTATTCTTGCCTGGAAAGTTCCCATGGACAGAGGAGCCTGGTGGGCTCTGACAGTCAGACGTGATTGAAGCGACTTAGCACAGCATACCATAGGACCTTTGAACTGCAGACTCATGTGATTGTTTGGATTCTTTGGAGTCCCTTGTTATTCCACGTGTATGTTAGGGTCAGCTTGTATATTGCTTCCTAAAGGCCTGGAGAGGGTAATAGGCAGGAAGGCCAGGGGTCTCCAGACAGAGGGAATAGGCTGCAAGTGTCAGACGTTTTTTCATCTCTCAAGCAGCTGGAGGAACGAAACGAGTGCTACATTTTTTCCCCTTCTCAATACAAATTTAAGAGGTTTCTCTTAAAATTTTGTGTTGCTATGACGACTCCTGGCTCCACCTGAACTTAACTTTTCTCAAACCTTCAGCTAAGCAATGCATTTTGTCTTAAGGAAAGGTTTGTCTTAAGCTATGTTAATATACTACGTATTTCTGCTAGACTCTGTCTTCAGGTCGGTTCCCCCTAAAGGCTCAGAACCGACGTGACAAACCAATATGTTTTACTCATACCTGTTCTCCTAATCTATGTTAATGAAATGATATATTTGCTTGGAAATCTGCCTTTCTTCAAAATTCATGTCAATCATTCTATGGCCCGGGATGACTCACCTGCTGCCAATATTATCTCAATGCATGTTGTGGGTGAGGGGCCTGGTGTCATTCTCTGAGACATTGCCTTTCTTTCATTAGCAGACTGCTAGTGGCTGTATAACATCTGCCTAAAGACTAGCAGGGGGTACTCTTACTGCCCCCGTCTGATGTCTATGTGAGCAGGTTTCTCTATCTCTTTTATACTTTAATAAAACTTTATGACACAAAAGCTCTGAGCGATCAAGCTTTGTCAACTGGCCCTGGATTGAATTCTTCTCCTCTGGAGGCCAAAAATCCTGGCGCCTTTTGTGGTTCAGCAATGACCTTTCAGTCTTTTGTAATTCATATTGAATCTTCATTTCAGATTGAAGATGCATTCCATGGTATTGCCATCTTAAGTCTTCCCATCGCTATGGAATATCTGTGCATGTATTCAGGATATTTTTCAGCAATCGTGTATAATTTCCAATGTGCCAGTCTTGTCATCCTCATTACACCCATGGCAAAATATTTTATTAATGTTGACACTATCAAAAGGAAATTGTTTTTTTAAATTCCTTTTCAGATTATTATTTGCTAGTGTATACAGATAAAACTGTGTAATCATTCATTTTTATCAGCTTGGACAGCTTGATAGTTGTCTTTACTTTCTTTACTTCCTCATACTTTAAGATTATCCTAGCTTATATATTTACTGTCTCGCCCCTAGTCTCAATCGTTTATTCAAAGAATTTCTGTCCTTTTTTTTAAACACTGAATTATTTTTGACAATGCTGGGTCTTTGTAGCTAGATGCCTAGTTGTAGTGAGCAGAGGCTACCCTCTAGTTGACTTGCCATGGCTTCTCATTGCAGCGCTTTCTCTGGTTGCAGAACTTGGGCTCTGGAGCATGCAAGTACTTCAATAGTTGTACGGGGGCTTAGTTGCCCCTGGGCATGTGGAATCCTCTAGGACCAGGGGTTGAACCAGTGTTCCCTGCATTGGTAGGCAGATCCTTTACCACTGGACCACCAGGGACATTTCCTGTTCTTTTTCATTATAGAGTGATATTTAAAACATACATGTAGGAGCTAAATATGCTCAGCTGACAATATTTGGAAATATACATGTATTCCAGCTTATATATTCAGTTGAAGGTAATTTGTGATGATGTCTCCATGAATCTTGTAACCTTTCCTTTTGTTTATCCATAACTTACCATTCCAATGGTAAGATACCTGGCTTCCACCACTTGTCATGTATGGAATTCAGTGCTTGTCCCATGTGGTTACTGAAACAACTGTCAGCCTGTCTTCCAAAGGGGGCTGTGCATGCATCCCACCAGTATCTTGAGTATGTTTCTGTAGGAGAGTTTACTATCAGTATACCCTCCGTGGCCAGGTGTCTATTTCAATCTTTACCAGTTATGAATGGGCTTGTTTGCTCTAGTGTTCTTGGACAATTTGAGGACTCCTGTCTAGTTATGAGGGACACAGGAATCTCCTTGAGGCTTGGCAGGGCAATCAGCACACTTCTCGAGGTGAGGAGGGAGACCCAGGGTCCCTTTCCAGTTGCCACAGGGATATTGGGATTCCTACCAATTTTCAAGAGGAGTCAGGCATCATCACCTTTTGAATCATTGAATTCTGCATGCCTCTCGAGGTGTCAACGGGATGTGAGGCCTCCTGTCGATAAGAGGCGGGGACCTAGGACTTTCTCTATGCTCTCCATAGGGGATTCACACATCCCTTCATCCTGTGAGATGAAAGATGAGCCTGCATTCAAGCCACTGTAGGGAAATCGGACCTTCTTTCGAGTCAGGGCGTCTCAGGGGCAATTCCACTTGAGGCAGCAAACTCAGGGTCCCTCCCACATACTTACTGCTGAGAGACACCTCCTCTGGTTGTGCTTGTGGAATGGTGGCATACCTCTTGAGTGGAAGCCAGGGAATCAGCTCTCATTTCAAGATGATTTGGGGTACATGGAGCTTTCCTCGAGTTGCTGTGCTGAACTTGGTGTTCTTCTAGACTTGGGACAGTGTTCTCGGGGAATCTCTGCAGTTGCCTAAAGGAAGCCAACCCACTTGTCGTGTTTGATGCGGAACACGGGATGGCTCTGAAGCCAATGCAGTGGAATAGGGACTCATCTCGAGTTGATTTGGGATACACGAAGCTATTTCCCATTGCTGCAGTGACATCAGGGTCCCTCTGGACTTGAGACAGTGTTCTTGGGGACTCTCTGGAATTCCATCAAGCAAGTAATGGCTCCTTACGTATTTGATGGGGAACACGGAATTGCTCTGCATGCAATGCAGGGGAATCAAGCCTCATCTCGCGGCGAGAAGGCAGTCTCATGGTTTCTCTCGAGTTGCGGCGCGAACCTGGGGTATATTCTCCAGGTACGGCGGGGATGGCCCTTCAAAACTCATGTTTGTTCAGCGACGTCAGGACTCCTGTCTAGTTACGAGGGACACCTCAGGAATCTCTTCGAGGCTTGGCAGGGCAATAGGGACGCTTCTCAATGTGAGGCGGGAGACCCAGGGTTCCTTTCCAGTTGCCACAGTGAGACTGGGATTCCTATCAATTTTCAAGAGGAGTCAGGCGTCATCACCTTTTGAAACATTGAATTCCGCCTACCTCCATGTCAAAGGGATGTGAGACCTCCTGGCGTGATGAGGCCAGGACTTAAGGCTTTCTCTAGGGTCTCCGTATTGGATTCAGACATCCCTTCATCTTGTGCAATGAAAGACGAACCTGCATTCAAGCCATTGCAGGGAAATCCGGCCTTCTTTCTTGTCAGGGCATTCGGACTCCATTCCACTTGAGGCAGCAAACTCAGGGTCCCTCCCCCATATCTATTGATGAGAGAAGCCTCCTCTTGGGGTGCTTGTGGAAAGTTGGCATACCTCTTAAGTTGAATCCTGGGAATCTGCTCTCATCTCGAGATGATTTGGGGTACATAGAGCTTTCCTCAAGTTGCTGTGCTGAACCTGGTGTTCCTCGAGACATGGGACGGTGTTTTCGGGGAGTCTCTGGAGTTGCCTAAAGAAAGTGAAGCAACTTGTCTTGCTTGATGGGGAAAGCGGAATTTCTCTGGAGCTAATGTGGCAGAATCAGGCCTCATCTCCAGTTGATTTGGTGTACACGGAATTATTTCGCGTTGCTGCAGTGACCTCAGGGTCCCTCTAGGCTTGTGAGTGTGTTCTTGGGGACTCTCTGGAGTTCCATCAAGCAAGTCAAGGCTCCTACGCATTTCATGGGGAAAACGGACTTGCTTTGCACGCAATGCAGAGGAATCTGGCCTCATATAGTGGCGAGGGGATGTCTCATGCTTTTTCGCGAGTTGCGCTGGGAACCTGGAGTATATTCTCGAGTTACAGCGGGGATGGCCCTTCAAAAGTCGTGTTTGTTCAGCGACGTCAGGACTCCTGTCTAGTTATGAGGGACACCTCAGGAATCTCTTCGAGGGTTGACACATCAATAGGGACGCTGCTAGAGGTGAGGCGGGAGACCCAGGGTCCCTTTCCAGTTGCCACAGGGATACTGGGATTCCTATCACTTTTCAAGAGGAGTCAGGCATCATCACCTCTTGAAGCAATGAACTCTTGGTGCCTCTCTAGGTGTCAAAGGCATGTGAGGCCTCCTGTCGAGAGGAGGAGGGGAACTAGGGCTTTCTCTAGGGTCTCCACAAGGGATTCAGACATCCCATTGTCTGGTGAGATGAAAGACAAGCCTCCATTCAAGCCACTGCAGGGAAATCAGGCCTTCTTTTGAGTCAGGGCATCTCGGTGTCCATTCCATTTGACGCAGCAAACTCAGGGTCCAACTCACATACCTATTGCTGAGAGAAGCCTCCTCTAGAGGTGCTTGTGGAAAGTTGGCATACCACTTGAGTCAAAGCCAGGGAATCAGCTCTAATCTCGAGACGATTTGGGGTACATGGGGCTTTCTTCGAGGTGCTGTGTTGCAACTGGTGTTCCTCCAGACTTGGGACGGTGTTCTCGGGGAATCTCTGGAGTTGCCTAAAGGAAGTAAAGCCACTACTCCTGTTTGATGGGGAACACGGGATGGCTCTGGAGCAAATGCAGGGGAATTGGGCCTCGGCTCGAGTTGATTTGCAGTATGGAGCTATTTCACATTGCTGCGGTGACACAAGGGTCCCTCTAGACTTGTGACAGTGTTCTTGGGGACTCTCTGGAATGCCATCAAGCAAGTCAAGATTCCTTACGTGTTTGATGGGGAACACGGAATTGCTCTGCAATGCAGAGCAATCAGGCCTCATCTTGCGGCCAGGGGGAAGTCTCATGGTTTATCTCAAGTTGCGGTGGGAACGTGGGGCATATTCTCGAGTTAAGGTGGGGATAGACTTTCAAAACTCCTGTTTGTTAAGCGACATCAGGACTCTTGTCTAGTTATGAGAGACACCTCAGGAATCTCTTTGAGGCTTGGCAGGGCAATAGGGACGCTTCTTGAAGTGAGGCGGGAGACCCTGGGTCCAATTCCAGTTGCCACAGTGATATTGGGATCCCTATCACATTTCAAGAGGAGTCAGGCATCGTCACCTTCTAAGCATTGAACTCCGCGTGCCTCTCGAGGTGTCAAAGGGATGTGAGGCCTCCTGTCGAGATGAGGCGGGGACATAGGGTTTCCTCTAGGTCCTCCACAGGGGATTCAGACATCCCTTCATCTTGTGAGATGAAAGACGAGCCTACATTAAAGCCACTGCAGGGAAATCTGGCCTTCTTTTGAGTCAGGTCATCTTGGTGTTCATTCCACTTCAGGAAGCAAACTCAGGGTCCAACTCACATACATATTGCTGAGAGAAGCCTCCTCTTGAGGTGCTTGCAGAAAGTTGGCATACCTCTTGAGTCAAAGCAGGGAAATCAGCTCTAAATCTCAAGACGATTTGGGGTACATGGGGCTTTCCTCGAGTTGCTGTGTTGCACCTGGTGTTCCTCTACACTTGGGACAGTGTTCTCGGGGAATCTCTGGAGTTGCTTAATGAAGTCATGCCACTTGTGTTTGATGGGGAACGCAGAATGACTCTGGAGCCAATGCAGGGGAATGGGGCAGCATCTCGAGTTGATTTGGGGTAGACGGATCTATTTCCCGTTTCTGCACTAACCTCACAGTCACTCTAGACTTGTTACAGTGTTCTTGGGTACTCTCTGGTGTCCCATCAAGCAAGTCAAGGCTCCTTACATGTTTGATGGGGAACACATAATTGCTCTGCACGCAATGCAGAGGAACCGGGGATCATCTCGTGGCCAGGAGAAGTATCATGGTTTTTCTCGAGTTGCGGTGGGATCCTGGGGTATATTCTCGAGTTACGGTGGGGATGGCCCTTCAAAACTCGGATGTGTTCAGCTATGTCAGGACTCCTGTCTAGTTAAGAGGGACACCTCGGGAATCTCTTCGAGGCTTGGCAGGCAATAGGGACGCTTTTGGAGATGAGGCGGGAGACCCAAAATCCCTTTCCACTTGTGACATGGATATTGGGATTCCTATCACTTTTCAAGAGGAGTCAGGCATCGTCACCTCTTGAAGCAATGAACTCTTGGTGCCTCTCTAGGTATCAAAGTCATGTGAGGCCTCCTGTCGAGATGAGATGGGGAACTAGGGCTTTCTCTAGGGTCTCCACAGGGGATTCAGACATCCTTTCATCTGGTGAGATGAAAGACGAGCCTGCATTAAAGCCACTGCAGAGAAATCGGGCCTTCTTTTGAGTCAGGGCATCTCGGGGCCCATTCCACTTCAGGCAGCAAACTCAGGGTCCAACTTACATACCTATTGCTGAGAGAAGCCTCCTCTAGAGGTGCTTGTGGAAAGTTGGCATACCTCTTGAGTTGAAGCCAGGAAATCAACTCTAATCTCAAGATGATTTGGGGTACATGGCGCTTTCCTCGAGTTGCTGTGTTACGCTTGGTGTTCCTCTAGCCTTATGACAGTGTTCTCGGGGATTCCCTGGAGTTGCCTAAGGGAAGTCAAGCGCCTTGTCGTGTTTGATGGGGAAAGTGGGATGGCTCTGGAGCCAATGAAGGGGAATCGGGCCTCATCTCGAGTTGAAATGAGTGAATCACGTGTGAATCACGTGTGCATCAAGTGTGAATCACGTGTCCATCATGTGTGTGTCACGTGTGTGTCACGTGTGCATCATGTGTGCATCACGTGTGTGTGACATGTCCATCACGTGTGAGTCACGTGTTCATCAGGTGTGTGTCACGTGTCCATGACGGGTGAATCACGTGTTCATCACATGTGTGTCACTTGTGTGTCACGTGTGCATCACGTGTGTGCACGTGGGAATCACGTGTGCGTCTCGGGTGCGTCATGTGTGCATCACGTGTCCATCACGTGTGCGTCACTGGTGCATCACGTGTCCATCACGTGTGCGTTACGTGTGCGTCACGAGTTCATCATGTGTGCGACATGTGTTCGTCACGTGTTCATCACGTGTGCATCACGTGTGCATCAAGTTTGCGTCACGTGTGAATCACGTGTTCGTCATGTGTGTGTCGCGTGTTCATCACGTGTCCATCATGTGTACATCACGTGTGAGTTACATGTGCGTCTCGTGTGCATCACATGTTCGTCATGTGTGCGTCACGTGTTCGTCACGTGTGTGTCACGTCTGCATCACGTATTCATCACATATGTGTTACGTGTGCATCACATGTGCGACACGTGTGCGTCACGTGTTCGTCACGTGCGCATGACGTGTGCATCAAGTTTGCGTCATGTGTGAATCATGTGTTCATCACGTGTGTGTCACGTGTTGATCACGTGTCCATCATGTGTGCATCACATATGCGTCACGTGTGCATCTCGTGTGCATCACGTGTTCGTCACGTGTGCGTCACGTGTGTGTCATGTGTGCATCACGTATGCATCACATATGGGTTATGTGTGCATCACGTGTTCATCACGTGTGAGTCACATGTGTATCACGCGTGAATCACGTGTGCATCACGTGTGCATCACGTGTTCATGACGTGTTCATCACATGTGCCTCACGTGTTGTTCACTTGTTCACAACGTCTGTGTGATGTGTGCATCATGTTTTCATCACGTGTGCATCACGTGTTCATCATGTGTGAGGCACGTGTTCATCACATGTGAGTCACGTGTTCTTCACGTGTGAATCATATGTCCATCACATGTGCATCACTTGTGCAACACGTGTTCGTCACGTGTGCGCCACGTGTGCGTCACCTGTGAATCACTTGTTCATCACGTATTCATCACGTGTGTGTTATGTGTGCATCACGTGTTCATCACATGTGCATCACGTGTGAATCACGTGTGCATCACCTGTTCATTACATGTGCATCACGTGTGAATCACGTGTTCATCACGTGTGCCTCACTTGTGCACCACTTGTTCATCACATGAGCATCACCTGTGCATCACGTGTTCATCACGTGGGCATCACGTGTGCACCTCATGTGCACCTTGTGTGCATCACGCGTGAATCAGGAAAAGAACTGAATGGGATAGACTAGAGATCTCTTCAAGAAAATTAGAGATACCAAGGGAACACTTCATGCAAAACTGGGTTTGATAAAAGATAGAAATGCTATGGACCTAGCAGAAGCATAAGCTATTAAGAAGATGTGGCAAGAATACACAGAAGTACTGTAGAAAATATCTTCATGACCCAGATAATCACAACGGTGTGATCACTCACCTAGAGCGAGACATCCTGGAGTGTGAAGTCAAGTGGCAATTAGAAAGCATCGTAAGAACAAAGCTAGTGGAGTTGATGGAATTCCAGTTGAAGTATTTCAAATACTGAAAGATGATGCTGTGAAAGTGCTGCACTCATAATGCCTGCAAATTTGGAAATCTCAGCAGTGGCCACAGGACTGGAAAAGGTCAGTTTTCATTCCAAATAGAAAGAAAGGTAATCCCAAAGAATGCTCAAAATACCACACAATTATGCTCATCTCACACGCTAGTAAAGTAATGCTCAAAATTCTCCAAGCCAGGCTTCAGCAATACGTGAACTGTGAACTTCCAGATGTTCAAGCTGGCTTTAGAAAAGGCAGAGGAACCAGAGATCAAACTGCCAACATCTGCTGGATCATTGAAAAAGCAAGAGAGTCCCAGAAAAAGAAATCTATTTCTGATTTATTGACTACACCAAAGCCTTTGACTGTGTGGATCACAATTAACTGTGGAAAATTCTGAAAGAGATGGGACTACCAGACCACCTGACCTGCCTCTTGAGAAACCTGTATGCAGGTCAGGAAGCAACAGTTAGAACTGGACATGGAACAACAGACTGGTTCCAAATAGGAAAAGGAGTACGTCAAGACTGTACGTTGTCACCCTGCTTATTTAACTTATATGCCGAGTACATCATGAGAAATGCTGGGCTGGAAGAAGCACAAGCTGGAATTAAGATTGCCAAGAGAAATATCAATAATCTCAGACATGCAGATGACACCACCCTTATGGCAGAAAGTGAAGAAGAACTAAAAAGCCTCTTGATGAAAGTGAAAGAGGAGAGTGAAAAAGTTGGCTTACAGCTCAACATTCAGAAAACTAAGATCATGGCAACAGGTCCCATCACTCCATGGGAAATCGATGGGGAAACAGTGGAAGCAGTGTAAGATTTTATCTTTTTGGGCTCCAAAATCACTGCAGATGGTGATTGCAGCCATGAAATTAAAAGAAAATTACTCCTTGGAAGGAAAGTTATGACCAACCTAGATAGCATAATAAAAAGCAGAGACACTACTTTGCCAACAAAGGTCCCTCTGTTCAAGGCTATGGTTTTTCCAGTGGTCATGTACAGATGTGAGAATTGGACTGTGAAGAAAGTTGAGCACCGAAGAGTTTATGCTTTTGAACTGTGGTGTTGGAGAGGACTCTTGAGAGTTCCTTGAACTGCAAGGGCATCCAACTAGTACATCCTAAAGGAGATCAGTCCAGGGTGTTCATTGGAACGACTGATTCTGAAGCTGAAACTCCCATAATTTGGCCACCTGGTGCGAAGAGCTGACTCATTGGAAAATACCCTGATGCTGTAAGGGATTGGGGACAGGAGGAAAAGGGGATGACAGAGGATGAGATGGCTGCATGGCATCACCGACTCGATGTACATGAGTTCGAGAAATCTCCGGGAGTTGGTGACTGACAGGGAGGCTTGGCGTGCTGTGATTCATGGGGTCCCAAAGAGTCAGACATGACTGAGCGACTGAACGGAACTGAACTGATATGAATAACTAATTAAAAGTAAAGTAAAGTTGCTCAGTCATGTCCAACTCTTTGTGGCCCCATGGACTGTAGCCTACCAGGCTCCTCTGTCCATGGGGTTTTCCAGGCAAATGTACTGGAGTGGGTGGCCATTTCCTTCTCCAGGAGATCTTCCTGACCCAGGGATCTAACCTGGGTCTCCAGCATTGCAGACAGATGCTTTACCATTTGAGCCATATAATTCCATTGCTAACACGTGCAAGGGGCTACTCTTTCTGCCCTCTTCTGATGCCTATGTCAGAAGATTTCTCTATCTCCTTTATACTTTAATACAACTTTATTACACAAAAGCTCTAAGCAATCAAGCCTCGTCTCTGGACCTGAATTGAATTCATCTCCTCTGGAGGCCAAGAATTCCAGTGTCTTTGCGTGGTTCAGCAATACCTTTCAAGATCATCCTGGAGATTCTGGCCATGTACCTCAGGAACATGGTCAGATAGGAGGTCACCCTTGAGACTGTGGGCTTTTGACCCAGGTGCAGGGTGTTGGAGTGGCGGGAATCCTGGATAATTTGCACATGTGACCCCAGGTAAAGGGTCTGGGAGGTAAGGTCACCTTGGAGACTGTGAATATGCTACCCAAGGTGCAGGGTGTGGGAAATAATGTCACCCTGGAGAATGTAGACTTCTAGCACAAGGGATGAGTTCTTGACATTGGGGTCTCATGGGAGACTGGATGATTCCGCTCAGACAGTGTGTGGGGATGGGATTCATCCTGGAGACTGTAGATATGTGATCTCAGGTACAGGATTTCCGAGGGGGTCACCCTGGAGCCTGTGAATATGTGATTCCAGGTGCAGAGTCTGCAAGGGAGTCACCATGGAACCTGTGTTTGTGTGACTCCAGGTGAGGTCTACAAAGTTTTGACAAACAGGAGACTGTGGACATGTGACCCCTATTACAGGGTCTTGGAGGGGGGAACCTTTGTGGCCAGGGTCATGGGATGCAAGGTTATATGTCTGGGAGGTGGGGATACCCTGAGAGTATGGAAGTGTGACCCCAGGTACAGGTTCTGGGAGTTGGTGCCATCCTGAAAATGGTGGACATTTCACCCGAGGTATGGTTTCTGAGAGGTGGGGTCACCCTGAAGACTCTGGACATGTGACCCCAAATGCAGGGTCTGGGAGGTAGACTCACCATGGAAAAAGTGGACTTGTGACCCCAGATACAGGATCTTGAGGGTGGGGTCACCTGGAGGCTGTGGACTTGTGACACCAAGTACAGGTTATACAGGGGGCCACCTTCGAGACTGTGGACATGTGATCACAGGTGTATGGTATGGGAAGTTTGGTAACCTAGGAGATTGTGGATATATGACAGTAGGTACAGGGTCTCAGGTATGTCCCCATGGAAAGTGTGGACATGTGACCCCAGGTGCAGGTTTGGGTGGGGTCACCCTGGAGACTGTGGTCGTGTGACCCAAAGTTCAGGGTAGGAAAAGGGTTTCACCCTGTAGACTGTGGATCTATGACCACAGGTACAGGATCTGGTGGTAGTCACTGTGGCGATGATGGACGTATGAAACCTAGTACAAGTTCACGGAGGGGGTCACCCTCCAAGACTGTGTACATGTGACCCTCGTTTCAGGGTCTGGGTTGAGGTCACTCTGGAAACTATTTGCCGTGTGACTTAGATGCAGGGTTAGGGGACGCGTTTACTTTGAAGATTGTGGTCATGTGACCTCAAATGCACCATTTGGGAGGCAAATCATCTTGGAGACTGGATACGTGACCGTAGATCCAGGGTCTGAATGGGATTCCCCAAGGTGAGATTGTGAATATGTGACTCCAGGTGCAGGGCCTGCGAGGGAGTCACCTTGGAACCTGTGTTTGTGTGACTCCAGGTGGAGGGTCTGGGAAGTGACGACACTCTGGAGACTGTGAACATGTGACCCCATTACAGGGTCTTGGAGGGGGTAACCCTGGCATCCAAGATCATGGGACACCATGTTAAATGTCTTGGCGTGTGGTAACCGAGACTATGGAAGTGGGACCCCAGGTACAGGTTCTGGGAATTGGGGCCAACCTGAGTGACTGTGGATGTTTCACCCTAGGTACAGTTTCTGGGAGGTGGGGTCACCCTGGAGACTCTCGACAAGTGACCCCAAGTGCAGAGTCTGGGAGGGGTCTCACCCTGGAAACAGTGGACTTGTGACCCGAGGTACAGGGTCTTAACGGTAGAGTCATCCTGGAGTCTGTCGACTTGTGACACCAGGTACAGGTTTAGGAGGGGGATCACCCTGGATACTGTGGATGTGTGATCACAGGTGCATGGTATTGGAAGTGGGGAAGTCCAGGAGACTGTATATATGACACTAGGTACAGGGTCTGGGGGATGACACCATGGAGAATATGGACTTGTGATCCCAGGTGCAGGTTTACAAGGTTCAGGGTACAAAATGGGTCTCATCAGGCAGACTGTTGAACTGTGACCACAAGTTCAGGATCTGCTGGTGGTCACTGTGGCAATGGTGATCGTGTGAAATCTGGAACAAGTTCAGGGAAGAGGTCACCCGTGAGACAGTGGACATCACTCTGGAGACTGTGGATGTGTGAGTAAGGTGCAGGGTTAGGGGATGGGGTCACTTTGAAGATTGTGGACATATGACCCCAGATGCACTGATTGGGGAGGCAAGTCATCCTGGATAGTGGGCATTCGACCCTAGATGCAAGGTCTGACCTGGGTCCCCCAAGACACTAGGATATCTGAACCCAGGTACAGGGTCTAGGATGGGGGTGATCCAGGAAACTCTGTATATGTGACCTCAGGTACAGTGTCTGGGAGGTACGGGGTCACTCTGGGGACTGCAGGCATTTAATGGCAGGGAAATGGTCTGGAAGGGGTGTCACCCTGCATGATGTGGATATGTGAGCCCAGGTGCAGTGGGCAAAGTGGGGTTCACGCTGGAAACTGTTGACATGTGACTCCAGGTGCAGGGTATGGGAGGGCGAACATCCTGGAGATTGTGGATGTGTGTAAATAAGCACAGGGTCTGGCAGGGGAGGGTTACCCTGGAATCTGTGGCCAAGTCACCAAAGGTATAGGGCATGAGAGGTCGGGTCACACCGGATACTGAGAACATGTGACCCAAGTTACAGAGACCAGGAAGGGGGTCACCACGGAGCCTGTGAATCTGTTAGTACATGTGCAGAGTCTGGGAAATGACATCACACAAAAGTCTAGGGACATGGGATGCCAGGTGAACGGTCTGGGAGGGAGTCACCCTGGAGTCAGTTGACGTGTGACCCTGGGTACAGGCACTTGTGGGTGGGGAAAGCCTCGAGACTGTGGACATGTGATCCCAGTTACTAGCCCTTGAATGTGGGTAAATCCAGGAGACTCTGGACATGTGACCCCAGGTATAGGGTGGGGAAGTTGGAGTCACCCTGGCGACTGTGCCAATGTAATCACGTGTACAGAGTCTGGGGAGGCGTGTATTCCTGGCCAACATGTACATGTAACCCCAGGTAGAGGGTTAGAGATACGGGGTCACCCTGGAGACTGGGGCAATGTGACCAGAATTACAATATTCTGTGAGGTGTAGTCACCCTGGAGACTGCGGAGGTGTGAGACCTGGTGCATGATCTGGGAGGGGTTGCCACCCAGGAGACCATGGATGTGTGACCCTAGCTAGGTTCACGGGCTTGGAATTGGTGTCACCCTAGAACCAGTGGGTGTTTGAACCGAGTACAATGGTTTGACAGGTGGTGTTACCCTGGGCGCTGCGGACATATGAACCCAGGTGCAAGTTCTGGCAAGTGGGGTCACCCTGAGACTATCTACGTGTGACCCTAGGTACAGGGTTTGGGAGTTGGTGAATGTGCCCATGTGACACCATGTACAGTGTCTAGGAGGGTGTTCACCCTAGAGACTGTGGGTATGTGTCCCAAGGTACAGTGTCTGGAGTGTGAGGCCATGCTAGAATCTGTGGACATGTGACACTGGGTGCTGGGGTCAATAGTCCAGCATCTGGAAGACTGTGGTTATGTGAGCCCTGGTACAGTGATT
This sequence comes from Muntiacus reevesi, assembly GCF_963930625.1. NCBI lineage: Eukaryota > Metazoa > Chordata > Mammalia > Artiodactyla > Cervidae > Muntiacus > Muntiacus reevesi. The sequence goes on from NW_027077918.1 coordinate 399,955, forward strand.
TGGATGAGTCACCTGTGAGACTGTGGATATGTGGCTCCAAGTGCAGGGTCTATGAGGGAGTCATCCTGGAACCTCTGTTTGTGTGCCTGCAGGTGAAGGTTCTGGGAAGTGATGACATACAGGAGACTGTGGACATGTAAACCACATTACAGGGTCTTGGAGGGTGTAACCCTGTGGACCAGGGGCATGGAACAGCCTCAATGTCTATGGAAGAGTGACTCCAGGTACCGTTTCAGGGAGTTGGGACCATCCTGAAAACAGTAGACGTTTATCCCCAGGTAAAGTTTCTGGGAGGTGAGATCACACTGGAGACAGGAGTGTGACCCCAGGTATGGGATCTTGAGGGTGGGGCCATCCTGGTGGCGGTGGACTTGTGACACAAGGTACAGGAATGGGATCGGGGTCACCTTGCAGACTGAGCATGTGATCCCAGGTGCATGATATGGGAAGTGGGGTAACCCGGGAAACTGTGGATATATGACACTACGTATAGGGTCTGCGCAGATATACGACACTAGGTACTGGAGTGGGCAACCCACTCCAGTACTCTTGCTTGGAAAATCCCATGGATGGAGGAGCCTGGTAGGCTGCAGTCTATGGGGTCCCTAAGAGTCAGACATGACTGAGTGACTTCATTTTCCCTTTTCACTCTCATGCTTTGGAGAAGGAAATGGCAACCCACTCCAGTGTTCTTGCCTGGAGAATCTCAGGGATGGGGGAGCCTGGTGGGCTGCCATCTATGGGGTCGCAGAGTTGGACACGACTGGCATGACTTAGCAGCAGCAGCAACAGCAGCAGCAGTACAGGGCCTGGGGGATGTCACCATGGAGAGTATGGACATGTGACCCCAGGTGCAGGTTTGGCAGGGATGACCCTGGAGACTGGCTAGGTGAACCAAGGTTTAAGGTACAAAATGGTCTCACCCTGCAGACTGTGGACCCTGAGCACAGGTACAGGATCTGGTGGTGGTCACTGTGGAGATGGTGCATGTGTGAAACCTGATAGAAGTTCAAGGAGGGGGTCAATATGAAGGTGGAGGTGTGACCCTATGTGCAGGGTCTGGAGTGAGGTCATTCTGGAAACTGTGGCTGTGTGACTAAGGTTCAGGGTTAGGGACTGGGGTCACTTTGCAGAATGTGGACATGTGACTCCACATGCACCGTTTGGGTCATCCTGGAAACTGTGGACAAGTCACCAAAGTACAAGGTATGAGAGGTGGTGTCACACTGGAGACTGAGGACATGGGATCCAAATTACAGGGTCTGGGAAGGGGATCACCATGGAGACTGTGGATCTGTGACCACAGGTATAGGGTCTGGGAAGTGATATCACACAGGAGACTGTGGACATAGGATGCCAGGTGAAGGGTCTGGGAGGGAGTCACCCTGGAGTCTGTGGACGTATGACCCCAGGTAAAGGCTCTTGAGGGTGGGGAAACCTGGTGACTGCGACCTGTGACCCCAGGTACAGGGTTGGGAATATAGCATCGCCCTGGAGACTGTGCAAATGCGACCCCAGGTACAGGGTCTGGGCAGCGGTGTCATCCTGGACACTGTTGATATGTAACCTCAAGTACAGTGTCTGAGATATAGGGTCACCCTGGAGACTGAGGCCATGTGGCCAGAGGTACAATAGTCAGTGAGGTGGGTTCACCTTGGAGACTGTGGATGTGTAACCCCAACTGCAGTGTCTGGGAGGGGTGTCAACCTGGAGACTGAGGACATGTGAGACCAGGTGCATGATCTGGGAGGGGTTGCGACCCAGAAGACTATGGATCTGTGTCCCCAATATCAGACTTTGGTGTGGATGTTACCATGGAGACTGTGGATGTTTGACACCAGGTGAAGGGACAGGGAAGGGCATCACCCTCGAGACCCTGGAGGTAGGATCCCAGGTTCAGAGTCTGGGAAGGGAGTTCTTCAGGAGTCTGTGGAAATGTTATGTCAGAAAAAGGGCCTGCAGTGGTTACCCTGGTGACTATGTACATGTGACACATAATACAAATACTGAGATTGGGGGTCATCCTGCAGACTGGAGAAATGTAACCACAGGTGCAGATTCTGAGGACGGGGTCACCTTGGAGACTGTTGACATGTGACATCAGGTGCTTCATCTTGGAGGTAGATCATTCTGGAGATTCTGGACATGTGACCCCAGGAACAGGGTCTGAGAGGGGGTCACCCTTGAGATTGTGGGCTTTTGATCCAGGTACAGCATGTTGGAAGGGTGGTAACCCTGGAGAATGTGCACATTTGACACCATGTACAGGCTCTGGGAGGTGAGTTCACCCTGCTGACTATGGCTATGTGACCCAAGGTGTGACTCTGGAGACTGTGGATATGTGATCCAAGGTGTGAGTCTGGAGACTATGGATATTTCTCACCCAAATCAGGTCTGGGGATGGGGATCACACTGGAGGCTGTAGATATGTGACCCCAGGTGCAGGGTCTGCAAGAGGTACACCCTGGAGCCTGTGGATATGTGACCCTGGGTGCAGGATCTGGGTGCTTGGGTCACCCTGGAGACTGTGGTCATGTGAGCCCCAGTGTGGGGTTTTGAATGAGTCACCCTGGAGACTGTGGATAAGTGACTCCAGGTGCAGGGTCTGCAAAGGAGTAACCTGGAAACTGTGATTGTGACTCTAGGTGAAGGGTCTGGGAAGTGACGACACACAGCAGACTGTGGACATGTGATCCCCATTACAGGGTCATGGAGAGGGTAACCTTGGCTAACAGGGACATGGGAAACCAGGTTCAATGTGTGGGAGGTGGGGTAACCCTTAGAATTTGGAAGTGTGACCCCAGCTACAGGTTCTGGGAATTGGGTCCATCCTTAAAACTGTGGATGCTTCACACCAGTAGCTTCGGGGAGGTGGGGTCACCCTGAAGACTCTGGACATGTGACCACAAGTTCAAGTTCTTGGAGGTGGACTCGACATGGAAATAGTGGACTTGTGACCCCAGGTACAGGATCTTGAGGGTAGGGTCATCCTGGAGACTGTGGATTCGTGACACCAGGTATAGATTTTGGAGGGTTCACACTGGAGACTCTGGATGTATGTTTCCTCTGCAGGAGAGCTCCAGTGAACCTAGGTCTGTCTGAAAAATTCTTGGATCATGTGGGGAAACACCCTGTGCGTTAATCTGGACACCCAGGTTCAAATTTGCATATTTTTCTCGGGTGGCCCTAAAGTGGTGTAACCTATCCACATCTTGAAAATCCGTCCAATTGCCATTTTCTTACTTTTGACAGAGCTAACTTTGTTCCACCCCTGGGGTTTCTGAAGCACATGGGCGGCTCGCAACTCCTATCTTTGGGCCTATTTACACTGGAGTGTCACCTTACAGAGGTGACCACAGTAAGGGACCCAGCACTCTGAGACATATTCCCACAGTCTGCTTCCTCAAGGGCAGTACCAGTATCACCTAGATATGTGTTTGAAAGGTGGGAAAATGCACCAAGACACAGGGCACAGGCTCTCGAATTTAGGTCCTCTGAGCAGAACTAGAGGGTTCATGTCTTAGGAGCTAAAGAGTTCCTGCAAGGGACAGGTTTGAAAACACACTCTCTGTGGATGCCTTTCCTTCCTTGAAGAAATATAGGTTTGCCAGTATCCTGCGAACTGAGAGTCACACAGTGCTTGAAAAGTGCTCGCTTAGACATGAGTTTTCAATGGTAATTTCCACTTGGGGCTGTAGTCAAACAGAGGGGTTCCACACTCACTGGGAAAGACAAGGCAATATCTAAATGTCTGTTCCATCCCGTTTTCTCTGTAGGAGAACTCTAGTGAACGTAAGTCTGTCTGGAAAATTCTTGGATCCTTTGGGGACACACCCTGTTTGTGAACCAGGATACCAGAATGAGGGGGCACAATTTGTGTTTCTCTCTGTGGACCTTAAAGCAATGTAGCCTAGCAACAGCTTGAAAATCCATCCACTTGCTCTTTTCTTGATTCTGAGAGAGCTAGATTTGCTCCTTCCTTTTTGATTTCTGAAGCAAGTGGGTGAATTTCAACTCCCAGCTGTGGGCCTTTTTACAGTGGAATGCCACCTCGCTGAAGTGAGTATAGTGAGGAACCTAGTCCTCTTGGACACACTCTCGCAGACTGCTTCCTCATGTGCAGTACTGGTATAACCTAGGAATGGCTTTGCAAGGCTTGGAAAGTGCAGGGAGAAACATGGCCTTGACTCTGGAATTTAGTTCCTCTGAGCACTACTGGAGGCCTCCCATCTGGGAAGCTAAACAGTTCCTGCAAGATAGAGGGTTGAGAATACACTCTCTTTTGATGCCTTTCTTTCCTTGAGGGAAGATATCTTTCCCTGCATTCTGTGAACTGAGAGTCACACACTGCTTGAAAAGTGCTTGCTTGGAGGTCATCTTTCAGGGGCACTTTCTCCTTGAGTCTGTGACAATAGGGAGGGGCAAACCAACTTCCAATGTCTGTTCCATCCCATTTTCCCAGCAGGAGAGGTCTAGTGAGCCTAGTTCTGTGGAAAATTCTTGGATCCTGCTGGGACACACCCTGTGTTTGAACCTGGATACCTGACCTACAGGGCACAATTCACATTTTTCTCTCAGGGGGCCCTAAAGTGGTTCGGCCTAGCAACAGCTTGAAAATCCATCCAATTGCTCTTTTCTTACCTCTGACAGAGCTAGCTTTGCTCTACCTTTTGGGGTTTCTGAAGCAAGCGGGTGGCTCACACCTTGGAGCTTTGAGCCTGTCACTGGAATGTCACCTCACACAGTTGACCACAGTAAGGCACTCAGCCCTTTCAGACACACTCCTGCTGCCAGCTTTCTCATGGTCAGTACCGTTATGATCTAGGAATGTGTTTGTCAGACTCGGAAATTACAGGGAGACACACGGCCCTGACTCAGGAATATAGGTCCTCTCAGCAGACCTGCTGGTCTCATGTTTTAGAAGCTCAAAATTTCCTGCAAGATAGAGGTTTGAAAACACACTCTCTGTGGACGTCTTTCCTTCCTCAAAGGAAGATAGCTTTCTTCACATTCTGCGACCTGAGAGTCACACTCTGCTTGAAAAGTGCTTGCTTGCGAGTCTATTTTCAGTGGCAATATCTCCTTGAGGCTGTGACCATAAGTAGCGGCCCCACACTCACAGGGAAAGGCAAAGCAACATCCAAATGGCTGTTCCAACCAGTTTTCTCTGTAGAAGAACTCTGGGGAGCAAAGGTCTGTCTGCAAATTTCTTGAATCACGAGGGAACACATCCCGTGTGTGAACCTGAATAAAGGGCCTAGGGTGCACAATTTGTATTTATCTCTCTGGAGCCATAAAGAGGTGTGGCTAGCAATTGCTTGAAAATCCACCCAATTACTTTTTTCTTACTTCTGACAGTGCAAACTTTAGTCCACCATTCAAGATTTCTGAAGCAAGTTGATGGCTCACAACTCCTGGTCACGTGCCGATTTGCCATGGAAAGTTACCTCATCTAGGTAAGCACAGTATGGTACTCAGCACCCTCAGACACACACCTGAAGCCTGTTTTCTCATGAGCAGACCTGGCGTTACTCAGAAATGTGTTTACAAAGCTCAGAAAATGCTCAAAAACACACTGCCCTTGCTCTGAAATTTAGGTCCTCTGTACCAACCTAGAGGTCTCATATCTTAGTATCTAGACAGTTCCTCATATAGAGAGCCTGTTTCCTCATGGGCAGTCCTGGTATGACCAAGAAATGTATTTACAAAGCTCAAAAAGTGCAGGAAAACACATTGCCCTGACTTTGGAATTGAGGTCCTCTGGGCAAATATGGAGAATTCACATCTTTGAAGCTAGACAGTTCCTAATAGACAGATTCTTGAAAACACACTGTCTATAAATACATTTCCTTCCTCAATGGAACGTAGGTTTCCAGTATTCCATGTCCATAGAGTCACATACTGCTTGAAAACACTTGTTGGAAGTCCTTTTTCATTAGCAATTGCTCCTGATAGTGTGACCATAGGGAAGGCCACCAAACTCACAGGAAAAGGAAAAGCAACAACCAAAGGTCAGTTCCATCATGTTTTCTCTGTAGTGGAGATTCAGTGTGCCTAGGTCTGTCTGGGAAATTCTTGGATCCTGAGTGGACACATCCTAGGTGTGAACATGGACAGTGGACCTTGGTGGCAAAATTCACCTTTCTCTCTCAGTTGGCCAAAAACAGTAGAGCATAACAACTACCTGGAAATGCATTTAGCTGCTGGTTTCTTACTTCTGGCAGTGATCACTTGGTACACCCTTTGGGATTTCTGAAGCAAGTAAGCAGCTAGCAACTCGTAGCCGCTCGCCCAATTACAGTGGAATGCTACATCATCTTGGTAAGTGCAGCATGGCACCCAGCAATCTCAGAAATCTTCCTGCAGCCTGTTTTTTCTTAAGGGCACTTCTGGTATGACCTAGGAATGTGTTTACAATGCTCAGAAAGAGTTCAGTTCCGTTCAGACGCTCAGCTGTATTCGACTCTTTGGGACCCCATGAATCGAAGCACACCAGGCCTCCCTGTCCATCACCAACTCCCGGAGCTTACACAAACTCATGACCATCGAGTTGGTGATGACATCCAGCCATCTCATCCTCTGTCATCCTCTTCTCCTCCTGCCCCCAAGCCCTCCCAGCATCAGGGTCTTTTCCAATGAGTCAACTCTTCACATCAGGTGGCCAAAGTACTGGAGTTTCAGTTTCAGCATCAGTCTTTCCAAAGAACACCCAGGACTGATCTCCTTTAGGATGGACTGGTTGGATGTCCTTGCAGTCCAAGGGACTCTCAAGAGTCTTCTCCAACACCACAGTTCAAAAGCATCAATTCTTCAGTGTTCAGCTTTCTTCACAGTCCAACTCGTACATCCATACATGACCACTGGATAAACCATAGCCTTGACCAGATGGAGCTTTGTTGGCAAAGAAATGTCTCCACTTTTTAATATGCTATCTAGGTTGGTCTTAACCCTTCCAAGAAGTAAGCATCTTCTAATTTCATGGCTGCAATCACCATCTGCAGTGATTTTGGAGCCCCCCAAAATAAAGTATGACACTGTTTCTACTGTTTCCCAATCTCTTTCTCATGAAGTGATGGGACCAGATGCCATGATCTTAGTTTTCTGAATATTGAGCTGTAAGCCAACTTTTTCACTCTCCTTTTTCACTTTCATCAAGAGGTTTTTTAGTTCCTCTTCACTTTCTGCCATAAGGGTGGTATCATATGCATATCTGAGGTTACTGATGTTTTTTCTGGCAGTCTTGATTCCAGCTTGTGCTTCTTCCAACCCAGTGTTTCTCATGATGTACTCGGCATATAAGTTAAATAAGCAGGGAGACAATATACAGCCTTGACATACTCCTTTTCCTATTTGGAACCAATCTGTTGTTCCATGTCCAGTTCTAACTGTTGCTTCCTGACTTGCACATAGGTTTCTCAAGAGACAGGTCAGGTGGTCTGGTAGTCCCATCTCTTTCAGAATTTTCCACAGTTTATTGTGATACACACAATCAAAGGCTTTGGCGTAGTCAATATAGCAGAAATATATGTTTTCTGGGACTCTCTTGCTTTTTCAATGATCCAGCAGATGTTGGCAGTTTGATCTCTGGTTCCTCTGCCTTTTCTAAAACCAGCTTGAACATCTGGAAGTTCACGGCTCATGTATTGCTGAAGCCTGGCTTGGAGAATTTTGAGCATTACTTTACTAGCGTGTGAGATGAGTGCAATTGTGCAGTAGTTTGAGCATTCTTTGTTATTGCCTTTCTTTGGAATTGGAATGAAAACTGATCTTTTCCAGTCATGTGGCCACTGCTGAGTTTTCCAAATTTGCTGACCTATTGAGTACAGCACTTTCACAGCATCATCTTTTAGGATTTGAAATAGCTTAACTGGAATTCCATCACCTCCACTAGTTTTGTTTGTAGTGATGCTTTCTAAGGCCCACTTGACCTCACATTCCAGGATGTCTGACTCTAGGTGACTGATCACGCCATCATAACTATCTGGGTCATGAAGATCTTTTTTTGTACAGTTGTTCTGTGTATTCTTGCCACCTCTTCTTAACAGCTTCTGCTTCTGTTAGATGCATAGCATTTCTGTCCTTTATTGAACCCAATCTTCACATGGAATGTTCCTTTGGTATCTCTAATTTTCTTGAAGAGATCTTTAGTCTTTCCCATTCTGTTGTTATTCTCCATTTCTTTGCATTGATCAGAGTAAGGCTTTCTTATCTCTCCTTGCTATTCTTTGGAACTCGGCATTCAAATGGTGCAGGCTGTGACGGACCATGCAGAAGCATGGCCATGAGGAGCTATCTCTCGCCCAAGGTCAGAGGTAGTGGCTGAGGGGAGCCACCCCATGTCCGAGACCAGGGGCAGCAGCCGAGAGGAGCTACCTCATGCCTGAGGTCAGGGGAGGTGGCTGAGATGAGCTACCCCATGCCCAAGGTCAGGGGCTGTGGCCAAGAGAAGCAATCCCACGTCCACAGAGCAGCAGCTGCACGGGTGCAGGAGGACCGAGAGGAGCTACTCCACATTCAAGGTCAGGAGGGGCGGCCTGAGGAGATACCCATTGTCCAAGGTAAGGAGGAGTGGCTGTGCTTTGCTGGAGCAGCTGTAAAGAGATACCCCACGTCCAAGGTAAGAGAAACTCAAATAAGATGGTAGGTGTTGTGAGAGGGCATCAAAGGGCAGACACTGAAATCATAATCACAGAAAACTAGCCAATCTGATCACATGGACCATAACCTTGTCTAACTCAATGAAACTAAGCCATGACGTGTGGAGCCACCCAAGACGGACGGTTCATGGTGGACAGGTCTGACAGAATGTAGTCCACTGGAGAAGGGAATGGCAAACCACTTCAGTATTCTTGCCTTGAGGACCCCATGAACAGTATGAAAAGGCAAAATGATAGGATACTGAAAGAGGAACTCCCCAGGTCGGTAGGTGTCCAATATCCTACTGGAGTTCAGTGGAGAAATAACTCCAGAAAGAATGAAGGGATGGAGCCAAAGCAAAAACAATACCCAGTTGTGGATGTGACTGGTGATAGAAGCAAGGTCCAATGCTGTAAAGAGCAATATCGCATAGGAACCTGGAATGTTAGGTCCTTGAATCAAGGCAAATTGGAAGTGGTCAAACAGGATGTGGCAAGAGTGAATGTTGACATTCTAGGAATCAGCAAATTATAATGGACAGGAATGGGTGAATTTAACTCAGATGACCATTATATCTACTACTGTGGGCAGGAACCGCTTAAAAGAAATGGAGTAGCCATCATGGTCAACAATCGAGTCCAAAATATGGTACTTGGATGCAATCTCAGAAAGTGTAGGGAAATACAATGCTCTGACTCTGGAATTTGGGTCCTCAGGGCAAACCTGGAAGTCTCACATCTTTGAGTCTATACAGTTTGTGATACACAGAGGCCCGATAAAACACTCTCTGTTGATGCCTTACCTTCCTGGATGGAACATAATTTTCCCAGCTTTTTGTGTGCTCAGAGTCACAAACTGCTTGAAAAGGCTTGTTAGAAGTAATTTTTCAGTAGCAACTTCCCCTGATGTTGTGACCTTAGGGAAGACCGCCACACCCACAGGAAAAGGCAAAGGATCATCCAGACGTCTGCTCAATCACGTTTTCTTGATAGGAGCAATCCATTCAACCTAACTGTCTAGAATGCTCATGGATACTGTTCCTACACACCCTATGTTTGAACCTGGATACTGGACCTTGGCAGCAAAATTTCCATTGTTTTCTCAGTTGGCCCTAAAACGGTTAAACCTAGTTACTGCCTGAAAATGCATCTAATTGCTGTTTTCTTACTTCTGACAGTGATAGTGTTGGTGCACCCTTTGGGATTTATGAATCAAGCAGGAGGCTCTCCACTCCAAGCCACTGGCCCCTTTCCAGGGAGATGTCATCTCATCTAGGTTAGCACAATATGTCACCCAGCACGCTGAGACACACTCTTGCAGCATGAATTTTATGGTCAGATCTGGTTTGACCTAGGAATGTGTTTACAAATCTCAGAAAGTGGTGGGAAACACACTGCCCTGACTCTGGTATTTAGGTCCTCTGGGAAACTTGGAGGACTCACATGTTTGAATCTAGACAGTTCATGACAGGTAGAGGCCTGATAACATATTCTCTCGAGATGCCTTTCCTTCCTCAAAGGAATATAGCTTTCTCAACATTCTGTGTGCTGAGTGTCACACACTCCTTGAAAACGCTTGTTGGAGGTCATTTTTCATTAGCAATTTCCCCTGGAGGTGTGACTGTAGGGAAGGCGCCACACTCACAGGTAAGTTCAAAAGCACTTCCAAACATCTGTTCAATCACGTTTTCTTGGTGGGGCCATTCATCAATGTAAGTCTATTTAGAAAATCCGTGGACACTGCGGGGAAACACCTATGTTTGAATCTGGATACCAGACGTTGGTGTTAAAATATGCATTTTTCTCTCACTTGGCCCTAAAAGAGTGCCGCCCAGCAACTGCTTGAAATTCCATCTGAATGTTGTTTTCTTCCTTCTGACAATGCTAGCTTTGGTTCACCCTTTGGGATTTTTGAAGCATGTGAATGACTTGCAACTCCTAGCTGCAGGCCCATTTCCAGTGGAATGACACCTCATCTATGTGACCACAGTATTTCACCCAGCACAGTCTGATACACTCCCTCAGCATCCTTCCTTAGGAGCAGACCTGGTATGCCCTAGGAATGCATTTAGAAGTCTCAGAAAGTGCAGCAAGACACACTGTCCTGACTCTGGAACTTAGGTCCTTTAATCAGGCCTGAGCTCTCACATCTTAGAAGCTGAACAGTTCCTGCTATAAAAAACACACTCTCTGTTGATGCCTTTCCTTCATTGAAGGAACATAACTTTCCCAATGTACTGTGTGCTGAGAGTCACACACTGCTTGAAAACATTTGCTTGGAGTTCATTTTTCAGTGGCAATTTCCTCAGAGACTGTGACAGTAGGGAAGCGCCCACAATCACAAGACAAGCAAGCATCCAAATACCTGTTCCATCACGTTTTCTCTGTTAGAGAGGTCCAGTGAACCCAGGTCTATCTGGAAAAGTTTGGATCCTGTGGGGTCACATCCTGAGTGTGAACCTGAATACAGGACAAAATTCACCTTTTTCTCTCAGTTGGCACTAAAATGGTTTGGCATAACCACTGCTTAAATATTCATCCAGTACTTGTTTTCTTATTTCTGACAGTGACAGATATGGTTCACCCATGTAATTTCTGAAGCAAGCAGTCTGCTTGCCACTTCTATCTGGTGGTCCCTTTCCTGTGAAATGTCACATAATATAGGTAGCACCACATGGCACCCAGCTCTCTCAGACACACTCTGACAGCCTGTTTCCTCCTTGGCAGTCCTGGTATGACCTAGGAATGTATTTACAAGGCTCAGAGATTGTATGGAAACATATCCCCTGACTCGGGATGTTAGGTCATCTGGGCAAGACTGGAGGTCTCACGTCTTACAATCTAGACAGTTCCTAATAGATAGAGGCCTGGAAACACACTCTCTGGTGACGCCTTTCCTTACTCAAAGGGCCATTGCTTTCCCAACATTTTAGGGCCAACCTAGAGGAAAATGCGAAATTTGCCACCAAGGTCCATTACCCAGGTTCACACGCAGGATGTGTCCCCACAGCACTGAAGAATTTTCAAGACAGACCTAGGCAAACCCTAACCCTAACCCTAACCCTAGGATCTCTCCTACAGAGAAACATGATGGAACAGACGTTTGGATGATGTTTTGCCTTTTCCTGTGAGTGTGGTGGACTTCCCTATGGTCAAACCATCAAGGGAAATTGCTACTGAAAAACAACTTCCAGGCAAGCATTTTCAAGCAGTATGTGACTCTCAGCACACAGAATTCTGGGAAAGCTACGTTCATTTGAGGAAGGAAAGGCATCAATAGAGAGTGTGTTTTCAGGCCTCTATCTATCAGGATCTGTCTATATTCTAAGATGTGAGATCTCCAGGCTTGTCCAGAGGACCCATCTTCCAGAGTCTGGGCAGTGTTTCCCTGCAAATTTTGAGCCTTGTAAGCACATTCCAAGATCACTCAGGAATGTCCATGATGAAACAGGCGATGGAAGAGTGTCCGTGTGTGCTGTGTGTCATTCTGCCCTTACCAAATGAACTGACATTCCACTGGAAATGGGCCAGGGACTAGGAGTTATGAACCGCCTGTTGCTTCAGAAATCCAGAAAGCTGGAACAAAGCTATCATTGTCAGAAGTAAGAAAACAGATATTAAATGAACTTTCAAGCAGTTGTTAGGCCACAACGTTTTAAGCCCAATGGAGAGGATAATGCAAATTTTGCCACCAAGATCTGCTATCAAGATTCACATTCATGATGTGTCCCTGCAGTATCCAAGAATTTTCCAGATAGGACTAGGCTCACTATATCTCACCTACAGAGCAAACGTGATGGAACAGACATTTGAATGTGGTTCCCTTTTACTGTGTTTGTGGGGCTTTCCCTCCAGTCACATCTTCAGGGGAAATTCTTAGTGATAAATGACCTCCAAGCAAGTGTGTGACACTCAGGAAGCAGAATGTTGGGAAAACAATGTTCCTTCAAGGAAAGACAGGCATCAGCAGAGAATGAATTTTCAGTCCTTTATCTATCAAGAATTGTCTAGATTTCTAAGATGTGAGACCTCCAGTCTTACCCTGAGGACCTAACTTGCAGAGTCAGGGCAGTGTGTTTCCCTGCACTAACCCAGGCTTTTAACCACCTTCCTACATCATCCCAGAACTGCCCATGAGGAAACAGGCTGCAGGAATGTGTTCAGACTGCAGGGTGCCATGCTGTTGTTACCCAGGTGAGGTGACATTCCATTGCAAATAGGCCATCAGCAGCACTTGCGAGCTGCCTTCTTGCTTCTGAAATCCCAAAGGTGGGTCAAAAGTGACCACTGTTAGAAATTAAAAAAAAAAAAAAAAGCAATTGTATGGATTTTCTAGCAGTTGCAAATTTGACCATCAAGTTCCGGTATCCACTGTCAGACTCAGGAGGTGTCTCTGCTGTATCTACCCATATTTCACAAAGACCTAGGCTCACTGGCTGCTCTGATAGAGAAAATGTGATGGAACAGATGTTTGGATCTTGGATTGCCTTACCCTGTGAGTGTAGAGGACATCCTTACTGTCACAACATCACAAGAAATTGCTACTGAAAAATGACCTGCAAGCAAACGGTTTCAAGCAATGTGTGACTCTCAGTTCACAGAATACTGGGAAAGTACTGTTTCTTCGAGGAAGGAAGGGTATCAACAGAGAGTGTGTTTTCAGGGCTCTATCTATGAAGAACTGTCTTGATTCTAACAAGAGCCCTCCAGCCTTCCCAGAGAACGGAACTTCCAGAGTCAGGGCAGTGTCTTCCTTGCCCTTTTAATGCTTTGTAAACATATTCCTAGGTCACACTGGGACTGTCCATGAGGACACAGACTGTGGGCGTGTGTCTGAGTATACAGAGGGGCCATTATGTGCTTACTTAGATAAGGTGACATTCCACTGGAAATAGGCCCATGACTAGGAGTGGTGATCTCCTTGCTTGCTTCAGAAATCCCAAAGGGTGAACCAAAGTTATTGCTCTTCAAAGTAAGAAAACAGCAATTAGATGGATTTTCAAGCAGGTGCCAGGCCACACAGTTTTAGGACAAACCGAAAGAGAAATGTGAATTGTGCCACCAGTTCCAGTATCCAGGTTCACACTTAGGATGTGGTCCTGCAGTATACACGATTTTCCAGACAGACCTAGGCTCTCTGGATCACTCCTAGAGACAAAATGTGATGCAACAGAAGTTTGGATGTTGGTTTGCCTTTTCCAGTGAGTGTGGGGGCCTTCCCTAAGGTTACACTGTCAGAGGAAGTTTCTACTGAAAAATGACCTCCAAAGAGCGTTCTCAAGCAGTGTGTGATCCCCAGCACAGAGAATGCAGGGAAAAGTATGTTTCTTCAAGGAAGAAAAGGCATCAACAGAGAGTGTGTTATTAGGCCTATATCTATTAGTAACTGTCTAGAATCTAACATTGACCTCCAGGCTTGTCCAGGGGACCTAACTACCAGAGTCAAGGCACTATTTTTCCTACACCTTCCAAGCCTCCCAAAGACATCCTAGCTCATATAGGGATGGCCCATGAGGAAACAGACTGTAGGAGAGTGTCTGAGATTGTATGGTACCAATACTGTGCTTACCTAGATGAGATGACATTCCTCTGGGAATGGGCCAGAGGGTAGGAGTGGTGAGTCGCCTGCTTGATTCAGAAATCCCAAAGGATGGACCAAAGCTATCATTGTCAGAAGGAAGAAAACAGCAATTGGATGGATTTCCAAGCAGTTGCAAGGCCGTAGCATTTTCCCAAATCAAGAGAAAAAATATTATTTTTGCCCCCAAATCCGGTATCCATGTCCAGACTCAGGATGTCTCCATGCAGTATCCACAAAGTTTCCAGACAGAACTAGCCTCAGTGGATCGATCCTACTGAGAAAATGTGATGGAACAGACGTTTGAATGCTAATTTGTCTTTCTCTAAAAATGGAGAGTGCGGCATCCCCATGGTCACACCATCAGGGGAACGTGCTACTGAAAAATGACCTCCATGCCAGCATATTCAAGCCGTGTGTGTCTCTCTGCACACAAAATGTTTGGAAAGTTATGTTCCTTCAAGAAAAGAAATGCATCAACAGAGAGTGCTTTCAGCCCTCTATCTATCAGGAGCTGTCTACATTCTAAGTCGTGAGACCTTCAGTCTTTCCTAGGGATCCTAACACCCAGAGTCAGGGCAGTGTGTTTCCATGAACTTTTCAAGCCTTGTAAACACTTTCCAAGTATATACTGGGACTGCTCCTGAAGAAACAGGCTGCACGAGTGTATCCGAGTGTGTTGGGCAGCATACTGTGCTTACCTGCATGAGGTGCCAGTACAATGGAAATCAGTTAGTGGCTGGAGTGGTGAGCAACCTGCTTGCTTCAGAAATTCCAAAGGGTGGACAAATCTATCACTGTCAAAAGTAAGAAAACAGCAATTGGATGGATTTTCAAGGATTTGCTACACTGCACCATTTTAGAACCAATGTGGTCCCAAAATGAGTGTGGGAGATGAAAATGAGAATTTTGCCACCAAGTTCATATATACAAGTTCACACTCATGATGTGTCCCCACAATACCCACGAATTCTCCAGACAGACCTAGGCTCACTTGATCGCCCCTAAAGACAAAATGTTATGGAGTACACGTTTGGATGTTGGTTTGCCTTTCCCAGTGAGTGTGGGAGCCTTCCCTACCATTGCACCTTCAGGGAAATTTTCTACTGACCAATGGCCTACAAGCAAGTGTTTTCAAGCACCGTGTGTCTCTCAGCACACAGAATGTTGGGAAAGCTATGTTCCTTCGAGGACGGAAAGGCATCCATACGGAGTGTATTTTTAGGCCTCTATCTATCAGGAACTGTCTAGAACTCAAGGCATGAGACTTCAAGGCTTTCCCAGGGTCCTAACTTCCAGAGTTAGGGTACTGTGTTTCCCTGCACCTTCCAAGGCTTTAAACACATTCCTTATTCAAACTGGGCCTGCCCATGAGGAAACAGGATGCAGGAGTATGTCTGAGAGGGCTGGGTGCCATACAGTGCTTAACTAGATGAGGTGACATTACACTGGAAATGGGCCAGCAGATAGGAGTAGTGAGCCGCCTGCTTACTTTAGAAACCTCAAAGGTTTGACCAATGTTATCACTGTCATTATTAGGAAGAGACCAATTGGATGAATCTTCAGGCAGTTGCTAAGGCCGCACTCTTTTAGATCCAACCGACAAAAATTGCTAATTTTGCCAACAGATTCAAGGATGCAGATTCACACTCAGTATGTGTCCCTGTAGTATCCAAGAATTTTCCAGACAGGCAGAGGATCATTGGATCTCTCCTAAAGAGAAAACTTTATAGAATAGACATTTGGTTGGTTGTTTTCTTTTTCCTGTGAGTTTGGGGGTCTTCCCTACAGTAACACAGTCATGGGAAATTGTTACTGAAAAATCACCTTCAAGCAAGGATTTTCAACCAGTGTGTTACTCTCATCACACAGAAATCTGGGATAACTATGTTACTTAAATGCATGAAAGACATAAAAGTGGGTGTTTTTCAGGCATCTATCTGTCAGGAACTATCTAAAGTCTAAGATGTGAGAACTCCAGGTTTGCACACAGGGCCTAATTTCCAAAGTCATAGCCAGTATATTTCATTGCACTTTCAGAGCCTTATGAACACATTCCTGGCTCCTATTGGGTCTGATTCAGAGGAAACTGGCTGTGAAATTATCTAAGATTGCTGAGAGCCATACTGTTGTTACCTAGATTATTTGACATTTTAATGGAAATGATCCAGCTCGATGGGGTTGCAAGCCACCTGCTTGTGTCAGAAACCTGAAAGATTTGACCAAACCTATTGATGTCAGAAGTAGGAAAATATCAATTGGAAGGATTTTCAGGCCGCTGCCAGCGCATATCCTGTTAGTGCCAAAAGAGAGACAATGCTAATTTTGCCAAGAAGGTCAAATATTCAGGTTCACAGTCAGTATGTTTCCCTTGCAGTATCCAAGAAATTTCCAGAGAGACCTGGGGCCATTGGATCCTTCTGACAGAGAAAAATTGATGGAAGAGACATTTTGATGTTTGCTTGCTTTTCCCTGTGAGTGTGGGAGCCTTCCCTAGTGTAACACACGTGAGGGGAAATTTTTACTTAAAAATGACTTCCAGGCAAGGGTTTCCACTTAGCGGGTTACTCTCAGCAAACAGAATACTGGGACACCTGTGTTCACTCGTGGAATGAGCGGCAATGAATAGGGTGCTTTTCAGGCATCTCTCTATCCATGACTGCTGTCTGGATTCTAAGATGTGAGAAGACCACGCTTCCACAGATGCCCTCAATTCCAGAGACACAGCCAGTAAGTTTCCCTGAACTTTCCATGGTTCATGAGCACAGTACTCTATCTTACTGGGACACACCATGAGGAGAGAGTCTGGAGGAGTGTGTCTGACACAGCTGAGTGCCATACTGTTTCTAAGTAGTTTAATTGGCATTCCAATGGAAATGATCTTGCCACAAGGAGTTGCACGCTGCCTGCTTGCTTCAGCAATTCCAGTGTTTTGACCAAAGCTATTGCTGTCGTTAGTGGGAAAAGAGCAAGTGTACTGATTTTCAAGGAGTTGCTAAACCCCAGCCTACTGTGGCCAACACAGAGAAAATTCTAATTTGCCAACAAGGTCCAGAATCCAGGTTCACACTGAGCATGTGTCCAAGCACTATCCAAGAATTTTCCAGACAGACTTAGGATCACTGGATCCCTCCTACAGGGGACTTCACGGAACAGATGTTTTGACATTTGTTTACTTTTCTCTGTCAGTGTGGGGGCATTTCCCATGGTAACACAGGGGAGGGGAAATTGTTACTTCAAAATGACTTCCAGGCAAGAATTTCCAAGCAGTCTGTCACTCTCAGCAAACATAATGCTGTGACATCTGTGTTTCTTTGAGGAATGAAAGGCAAAAAATAAAAAGGAGTGTATTTCAGACATCTATCAGAAACTGTCTAGATTCTAAAATGTTAAAA
Organism: Muntiacus reevesi; assembly: GCF_963930625.1. Lineage (NCBI taxonomy): Eukaryota > Metazoa > Chordata > Mammalia > Artiodactyla > Cervidae > Muntiacus > Muntiacus reevesi. Next base: position 417,564 of record NW_027077918.1, read on the forward strand.
CTCCAGATTTGCACAGAGCACCTAATTTTCAGAGTCACAGCCAGTATGTTTGCTCACATTTCTGATACTAGCGAACCCATTCCTAGGTCATCCTGGGACTGTCTATGAAGAAACAGGCTGTAGGAGTGTGTCTGAGAGTGCTGAATGCCATCGAGTCTGGTTACCTAATGAGTTTACCTGCCATTGGAAATGATCCAGTGGCAAGGAATTGAAAGTCCCATGTTTGCTGCAGAAATCCAAGAGGTCTGACCAAAGATATTGCTGTCACAAGTAAGAAAACAGCAATTGGATGGATCTTCAGGCAGTTGCTACTCTGCACCATTTTAGGACCACCTGAAAGAAAATGCTGATTTAGCCAACAAGGTCCAGGATCCAGCTTCACACTCAGTATGTGTCCATGCACTACCCAAGCATTTTCCAGACAGACCTAGGATTACTGGATCTCTCCTACAGAGAAAACCTGATGGAACAAACGTTTGGATGTTAGTTTGCTTTTTCCCTGTGAGTGTGGGACCGTCCTGACTGTAACACAGTCAGGGGAAGTTCTTACTGAAAAATGAAGTCCAAGCAAGCATTTTAGAGCAGTGAGTTACTCTCAGCACACAGAATGCTAGGAAATCCATGTTCCTTTGATGAAAGAAAAACATAAAAGTAGAGTGTTTTTCATGCATCTGTCTATCAGGAACTGTCTAGATTGTAAGATGTCAGAACTCCAGGTTTGCACAGAGACCCTAATTTCCAGTCATAGCCAGTGTATTTTCCTGCACTTTCTGAGCCTTTTGAACACATTCCTAGCTCATATTGGGTCTGTCCCTCAAGAAAAAGGCTTAGGAAATTATATCTAAATGTGTTGAGTGTCATAATGTTGTTACCTTGATTAGTTGACAATCTATTGGAAATGATCCTGCCACAAGGTGTTGCAAGCTGCCTGTTTGCATAGAAATAGAAATAATTTGACCAAACTCATTTATGTTCTAAATAGGAAATTGTCAATTGGATGGATTCTCAGGTAGCTGTCAGCCCACACCCTTTTAATGCCAACAGAGAGAAAAGGTGAGTTTTGCCAACAAGGTTCAATATCCAGTTTCACACTCAGTATGTGTCCCTGCAGTGTCCAAGACTTTTCCAAACAGATCTAGGATCACTAGATCTCTCCTGCAGGGAAAACTTGATGGAACTTTTACTCTGAAGCAGGGTCAGTCTTGTTGAGGTGACTCCTTCCCCAAGGCCACAACTGGGAGTCCTCACACCAAGGCCATAGAAGTGGGCCCCAGAACCAAGGTCACCTGTGAATCGGACTGGGCCCCCTTTGCAACCGTTGCCAAAAGCACCTGATCATCGCTAATGAGCTTCCTGACTCCCTACCAGGCAAGGATGCCCACTCCAGTAAACACCCTATGGTACCCCACCCAATCACCTAATATCAACCTTCCAGTAGGAATTTTCTTTGCCTTGAAACTGTAAAAATTGGCTCTTAACCCAGGAAATCAGTCAACTTTCCCTAGTCTGTCAGGTGGTTGGCCCCCTGAGCCCACAGTGCCCACTTTATCTCTGCTCTTTGTTCTTAATACAAACTCACTCCCTTCTGAAATGCTCTATGTCTGAACATTCTTTTCCAACTCGTACTCAGACGGCCTCAACAAGCCTCCCATCACCAGAGCCACTTTCCTAGATCACACTCACCACTTGCTTGTCCACTCCCAACTCAGAGCAGAAAGGCCCCCTCAGCCTGGTCCTTCCCTCTCACTTCCCATGCCTGGTCGCCAGGGGCTCACACCGTCCCTGGGCAGGCTGTCTTCTGTGTCCTGCAGAGGCCTCTGTGGTGTCAGGTGAAGAAACAAGAGGCACCCATGAAACCTCCCACCCCAACACAGCAACCAGTACCCACCTACTGAACTCTTCACTCTGGATGGGCCTGGGGGTGTTTCAGGGAACGTCCCCCAACATGTCCTTGTTCTCATCTAATTCCAGCACTGCCCACGTGAGAGTCACTAAGCTAATCTGTGATAACTGCACAGAGAGAATACTTGTTCACTCGCCCCTCCCAGGATACATGGTTCTTATGGGCAGGTGCCTCCCAGGATATGGGGCTCACCTGGGCAGGTATCCTGCAGGGCTCAGCACCCAGGAGCTGTTCACAGAGCCCTCACTGCAAAGAGCCCCCAGCTCCTCTGTTGGACAGATCTGACCTTGAGACCCTCAGAGGAGGACCTGAGGTAACATGCAGCAGCTTCAGGATAGTTTTGTGACCTTGGGCTTCACTGGTTGCAGCCTCCTTCCAGCAGGTTTTCCAGAGGGTCCCATAGCACCTGGGCACTGAGTCTGTCTCCACCCACCACCCATCCTCTCCCTGACCCCTGGGTCCCTCTCATTAGAAGAAGGCCTTCCTGAAATCCTCTCCCACTTATAGGTCAGATAAGAAGATGAGAAAACAAGTCAGAGCAGCAGCCCCATATCCATCCTGACCCAAAGGACCCACACCTGTTCCTGGAACCCTGGCCAGGACAACGAGGCCCATTTTCTGAAACCACAAGCCCAGGTGGGCAGATTGGCTGACCTGACTGGCCTGCCCTTTGGATGTGTGCCTGGGTTGAGGTCTATATAAACCCCCTCAAGTGCCTGCAGCTGTACCTGATGCTGTCTTTCTGCTTAGATCTTGCAGGGTTGGCTTGATAAGAGAGAGTGAGGGCCCATAGTGTTTCGGGGGATTGGGTCTGTGTTGGGCTCTGCTGGACCTTCTGCAGGAGGTGCTAAGCTGTCACTTCCTAAGGATGGGCTGTGTCACCTGTTCCTGCTGTTGGAAATCTTCTCAGGCAGAAATGAGGAAGCAAGAAAACAGGCAATGGGAGCAGCACAGGAGGAGTAACTCAGGTAGGAAAGTGCAAAGCTTCCAGATCACCCAGGCCAGGACCATTCTGCCTGACCTACAGGAGCCACGTCAGTAAGCATGCTGTCGCTGGAGTGGCTCCACTTTTCTCCAGCCTGTGAGGTCTTTGCACATATTCAAGTGTTTTATCTATGAAGGGTGGATGAGGTTCAGGAATGGCTAGCCTGGGGGTCAGCCAGCATTTACTTAGAGATGACTCCGTGTAGTCTCCCAGCTTCCCACTGAGGTCCCTCCTTGGGAGGGGAGGGGGTGGGGTATGTGCAAGGGCTGCTGGCTGGCTACACATGAGTAAGTCCCCATCCCTGACCATCTTCAGAATTGCTCATCCCTGAAGCAAGTGCCCTAATTGGGCTTTCACCTGTGCAACTGGTGGCTTCTTAATTAGCAATGTGGCCATTGATATTAAATGTCCTCCATCAAGACTGAGATGTTACACCACATGTACTGGTGTAAGAACCCGGGGAGGCGTGTGCACCCAGTACCCCTAGGCACAGGCTTCAGACTTGACCCCTCAACATTCTGGAGCCCAGCCACTGCTTTAGCATTTCTGAGAGTCCAGAGCTGATTTTAAGGGTTCTGTAATCCACCCTTCATCTGCTTTAATGAGACCCACATTTCTAGGATCCTACAGAGCAGGGTCTGTGTGGCTGCTCTGTGGCTTCTCTAACATGATCACATGCTGGGTGGTTTAAAACAACAGGAGTTCATCCTCTCTCAGTCCTGGAGACCAGACACCGGAAATCAAGGTGGCACAGGGCTGAGGTCCCTCCAGAGGCTCCAGGACAGGATCATTCCTGCCTTTTCCAACTTCAGGGGCTCCAGGTGTCCCTGGGCTTGTGGCCCCCTCCCTCCCATCTCTGCCTCTGCCTTTAAGAGGCTTCCCCTTTGTGTCCTCTTTCGTCTCTTTGAAGGAGTCTGTCAGTTGGATTGAAGGTCACCCTAACCCTAGATGACCTTACCTGGCTATCCTTAACTACATCTACAAAGACTCTTTTCCCAGATACGGCCCTGTTCTGGGGGGACACATCTTTGGTGGCCACCATTTACCCCATTCTCTCTCTGTCAAATAACCCTCATTTTAGGAGATCACCACATGCCCATAAAGACGGGCACAGAGAGCGGCCACACACATGGAGAGAATGAGGCCCTTGGAGTCACCTGGAACGGATGAAGACCTGGCTTCATCAGGTGAGGGGAATCACAGGGAGGAGAGGAGGATGGTCTTGTTTAGGCTTCAAAAAGACCACGTTGGGGTGGGATGTGAGATGCACAATGGGGGCGGGGAGCTTCATCAGGGCCTGAGGGGGAGGTTAGGCTTGGGCCAGGGCCATGGGTATAGAGGGGACTTAGTGTGGGGGTTGGTCATACACCCAGAAGGAAGAGCTCACAGTCACTGGGGCACAAGGACCTGGGAACCTGGGAGGGCTTCATCTTTCTGAACCTGAAGAGGAAACGTTAAAATTTTACATCACCTCCTGCTCCTTCTGCCTCTGTAACTCAGCTTGCTCCTTGCAAAGTCTGGATCATGTAGGTCACGCAATCTCAGAAAGTGGGGACTTAGAATACTCGGAGCTGGAGCTTATCTCCCTTGTCCTTGCCCTGGCCCCTGCAAACCTTCTTGATCATGCCTATTCATGATAATGAAGAGCCCGCCCCCCTGACACTCTCCTCACCCCAGGGGGAACTCCCCACTCTGCTGGAGCACCTGGCTGTTGGTGGCCACTGACAGCACTCTGGTCTCCTCAGGACCCAGCTTCAGGATACTCTGAGGTTCAGGTCAGGCAGATGGAATCTGGTCTTCTCAGAACCCACTGGGGCTTCAGTTTGGGGGCATTGTGGGGTTTAGTTCAGGTTGATGGAATCTGGTCTCCTCAGGACCTGCTGGGTGTTCAGTTTTGGGACATTGTGGGGTTCAGTTCAGGCTGACAGGAGATGGGTCACCACAAGACCCATGTGGTTTCAGCTTTGGGGCATTGTGGGGTTCAATTCAGGCTGATAGAATTTGATCTCCTCAGGACCTTATGGGGGTTCAGCTTTGTGACATTGTGGGGTTCAGTTCAGGCTGACAGGAGATGGGTCACCACAGGATCCATTGTATTTTGGCTTTGGGGCATTATGGGGTTTAGTTTTGGCTGATGGAATCTAGTTTCCTCAGGACCCATGATCTCCTCAGAACCCATTGGGGCTTCAGCTTTGGGACATTGTGGGGTTCAGTTGAGTCTGACGGGAGTCTGGTTTCCTCAAGATTCCTGCAACGATGTGCTGCTGAAAGAAAAAGTGAGGAAAATTGGGAAGAAGCTTCTGTGTGTGGCTGTTGCTGAAAGTCTGTCTTAAGAGGACCCAAGACTGTTAGGGCTTGATGTGGAAAGTTGTGGGATTTTAGTCAGTTTTTGTCTGTAGTATAAGATGGTGTCCTATATTGTTCCTTGGTGTGTGGTTTCCATTTTTTCCAGCACGGTTTATTGAGGGGGGTGGGGGGGACTGTCCTTTCCCGCGTATATATTTTTTGTTCCTTTCTTGTAAATTAATTACCATGCACCTGTAGGTTTACTTCTGAGCTCTCTTGACTATTTCTGTGCCAATTCCACACGTCTTCTGGTGACTTTAGGTACATACTCTAGATTGAAGTCAGGGATAGACATGCCACCAGCCTGTTCTGCTTTCTCAGGATCCCTTTGGCTCTTCTGGTTCCTTTGTGGCTCCACACAGATGTAAAGATTGCTTTTGTTTCTGTGAAAAATGTCATTGAAATGTTGGCAGTGATTGCATGAATGTGTACGTTGCTTTGTTTAGAATGGATATTTTAATGGTATTTTCACCCATAAGCATGGGATATCTTTTTACTTGTATCCATTTAGTTTCTTTGATCATTGTCTTGTAGTTTTTAGCTTTCAGGTCTTTCAAGTCCTTGGTTAGATTTCTAGTTATGTGGGGGAGGGGATGCAATTGTAAAAGGAATTATTTTCTTAATTTCTCTTTCTGATAGTTCATTATTAGTGTAGAGAATCACAAATGATCTTGCAGTTCTGCTGACTTTCTTTTTTCTTTTTTTTGGCCCCACAGCTCGACATGTTGGATCTTAGTTCTCTGACCGACGATCAAACCTGTACCCCCTGCAGTGGAAGTGCAGTCTTAACTACTGGACTGCCAGGCAAGTCTGTGAATTCGCTTTTTAGTTCTGACAGTTGCTTTGGTGTAGTGTTATGTGGAAAACTAGAATTAAGACATCTAATAGTTTCAGTTCCATCTGGTCATCCACAGCACCCAGGGCATGGTGTCTACTAATATACTCTTCCTATGGTGCCTTTTAATACCATGTGGACTAGTACAAGACAATTAGCATCAAACTACTTTAGCTGAATTTAGTTAGGTTAACTCTTGGCCTCTATTGCAATGTTCGATGTCATCTCTGATTTTCTGGCATGTGACTTACATGGCTGTATTGAAAAGTAACTTACTTTCTAGTAAAATTTCAAACGTGTCTACTTTAAATAGTGGTACAAAGTTTTCTACATTCACACCAAATACCGCAATGTGTTTTACCCAAAACATGGTCACTTTCCCAGGGAACCAGCCCACAACCCCAAAATGGGGGATAATTATGGTTTCCACATTACAATCCTATCCATAGGACCAGTTCAACTTTCATCAGCTGCCCAAGCTTTGTGCAACTGTCTTTCTTCATTCTAATGCAGTTCTCTTTTTCTGGAGCCATCACTGGGGCTTTCCCTCATGTTAAAAACCTTCATGGATTTAAAGTGACAAGATGACTATGATCTGGGTGGCTTTTCAGTGTGGTTTCTTTCACTGAGAATGTTTTTAGTGCTTTTCCATGTTGTGCCATGTGTCATTTTTTTCACTGTGCTTACAAACATATAACAACATTTATTATTTGAGTCATTTGAAGTATGAACTTCTATAGCATTAACTGCACTCTCATTGTAAAAATTTCCCCACCATTCATCTCCAGAATCTTTCCCTTTTCCTGAAGTGACACTGTAACCATTAAATACTCATAACCCCCAATCCCTGGCCATCTTACTCTACTTGGAATTTGTCTTATATGGATATCTCATACTAGTGGAATCATAGAACATTTTTCCTTTTGTGTCAGGCTTGTTTCACTTCACCTAATGACTTGAAGTTTCATCTACATTATAGCATGTATGAGTTATCTTGTTTTTAAAGGTTGAATCAGATCCCACTGTGTATATACTACATCGTGCTTATCCAGTCATCTGTTGAACACTTGTGCTGCTGCCACCTTTTGGTTACTATGAATAATGCTGCTATGAATATGGGGTTTGAATATCTGTTTCAGTATTTGGTTTTAAATATCTTGAGTGTATAACCTGGACCGGAATTGATGGATTCTATGTTAACTCTGTGTTTAAGTTTTTGTAAAGCCCCCTACTATTTTCTGAAGCTGTGGCATTATTTTACTATATTCCTTTATATGGCAGAGTAATGCATCTCATGGATGGAACTGCCCTATTTGCTCTTCCATTCACTTGTTGGTGGACATTTTCATTGTTTTTAACTTGGATTATCAAGAACACTGCTGCTGTAAATATTGGTGTACAAGTATATATTTGAGCACCTCTTTTAAATTCTTTGGATGTATATCTAGGAGTGGAGTTACCAAAACATATGATATTTCAGTTCAGTCACTCACTCATGTCCGGCTCTTTGTGACCCCGTGGACTGCAGCCCACCAGGCTCCCCTATCCATCACCAACTCCCAGAGCTTGCTCAAACTCATGTCTATCGAGTTGGTGATGCCATCAACCATCTCATCCTCTGTTATCCCCTTCTGCTCCTGCCTTCAATCTTTCCCAGCATCAGGGTCTTTTCCAATGAGTCAGTTCTTCACATTAGGTGGCCAAAGTATTGCAGTTTCAGCTTCAGCATCAGTCCTTCCAATGAATATTCAGGGTTGATTTCCCTTAGGATTGACTTGTTGGATCTCCTTGCAGTCCAAGTGATGCTCAAGAGTCTTCTCCAACACCACAGTTCCAAAGCATCACTTCTTCGGTGCTCAGTTTTCTTTGTAGTCCAGCTGTAACGTCTATACATGATTATTGGAACAACCATAGCTTTGAGTACATGGACCTTTGTTGGTAATGTCTCTGCTTTTTAATATGCTGTCTAGGTTGGTCATAACTTTTATTCCAAGGAGCAGGTGTCTTTTAATTTCATGGCTGCAGTCACCATCTTCAGTGATTTTTGAGCCCACCCCCCACAATAAATTCTGTCACCATTTCCATTGTTTTCCTATCTATTTGCCATGAAGTGATGGGGCCAGATGCCATGATCTTAGTTTTCTGAATACTGATTTTTAAGCCAACTTTTTCACTCTCCTCTTTCACTTTCATCAAGAGACTCTTTAGTTCTTCTTTGCTTTCTGCCATAAGAGTGGTGTCCTCTGTGTATCTGAAATTATTGATATTTCTCCTGGCAATTTTGATTCCAGCTTGTGCCTCATCCAGACCCGGGATTTCACATGATATACTCTGCATATAAGTTAAATAAGCAGGGTGCTGTACTCCTTTCCTGATTTGGAACCAGTCCATTGTTCCATGTCTAGTTCTAATTGTTGCTTCTTCACCTGCATACAGATTTCTCAGGAGGCAGGTAAGGCAGTCTGGTATTCCCATACCTTTCAGAATTTTCCACATTTTGTGGTGATCTGCAGAGTCAAAGGCTTTGGCATTGTTAACAAAGCAGAAGTAAATATTTTTCTGGATGTTTTTCTCTCTTGCTCTTTCAGTGATGCAACGGGTGTTGGCAATTTGATCTCTGGTCCCTCTGTCTTTTCTAAATCCAGCTTGAACATCTAGAAATTCATGGTTCACTTACTGTTGAAGCCTGGCTTGGAGAAATTTGATCATTACTTTGTTAACATGTGAGATGAGTGCAACTGTGTGGCAGTTGGAACATTCTTTGGCTTTGCCTTTCTTTGGGATTGGAATGAAAACTGACCTTTTCCAGTCCTGTGGCCACTACTGAGTGATATAATTACATTTTTATGTTTTTGAGAAAATGCCTGTTTTGGACACATTGATTGCACCATTTTACCTCTCCACAAGTAAAGTTTTGAGTTTCAATTTCGTACATTTTCGCCAACATTTGTTATTTGTCTTTATTGTTGATTTTCCTCACGTCCATCCTGAGTGCCTTATTAAGGAGGAAGTCATAATGCAGGACCCACATTTGAGGAGAGGAGAGTTAGCTTCATATACTTGATGGACAGCTGAGTCTGTATCAATTATTTAGAATCTTTCTGTGTGAGATTTTTATTCAACATTACTCATAAAACCTAATTTTTACTTTTTACCAGTTTGGACACCTGAAAATTATTTTAAACTTTTGGGAGCTTCCCTGGTGGCTCAGCCTATAAAAGCATATGCTTGCAATGCAGGATACCTGGGTTCAATCCCTGGGTGGGGAAGATCCCCTGGAGAAGGAAATGGCAACCCACTCCAGTACTCTTGCCTGGAAAATTTCATGAATGGAGGCGCCTCATAGCTTACAGTCCATGGGGTTGCAAAGAGTCAGACACGACTGAGCAACTTCACTTTCACTTTCTTTTGGCTATAATCCAGCCAATTAGACTGCTTAGTTCATTCTAGCTTTGGCTATTGAGAGCTTTTTCCATACTCTCCTGCTTTTATTTTACATAATTCAGCTTTTATGGGGCTTTTTGGTCCTTCTTTCTCACATTTTAAGATTATGCTGCTTTACATATTTATTGTCTCAGTCCTAGTATCAGACACATATTTAAAGAGTCCTTGTCCCTTTTTGTTAGAGCATATTAATAAAAACTTGTATGTGGGAACTTAATAATCTCAGCAGACAATGCATGGAAATACACATGCATGTATCCAGACTATGCATACAGACGGTTATGAAGATTTTCACATGGAGTTATATGTTTCTGCATTAGGCTAAAGATAGTTTATAATGATGTCTCCAACCTGATCTCTTATGACACAGGTATTATACCCTTCTCCTTTTGTCTGCCTGTAACTTCCCACTCCAATGGTAAGAAACCTGGCTTCCACTACTCATCACTTATCAAATTCAGGGCTTGCTCCTTCAATAACTGATATGGTAGTTTCAGTCCTGTTAGCTACAAACCCCCGTGGAAAGAACTTACAGAGCCCATTGTTTATGTATGGTACATTTGCCTTTGGCCTGCAGATTCCATTCATTTACACAGTGAACTTAGGTCAGATAATTTTGTCCTAAGAGTGAGAGTGGCCTTTTAAAATTTTTCTTCTTCCTTTTAAATCTTTTGGCTGTGCCGCGTCATGTGGGGTTTTAGGTCCCTGACCAGGAATTGAACCCATATTTCCTGCACTGGCAACGTGGAGTCTTAACCACTGGGCCCCTAGGGAAGTCTGAAGCTTTTCATTTATTTCTCAATCTGTTATATTCTTTGTTAAATTCTGCATTCCAGTCTTTAGCACTCCATACCATAAATAAATAAATGTGAATAGGTAATAAATTACTTGTGTTCTGAAAACAGAAATCTATGTGCTTAGACAAATGCATAGTGGCAGGTATTCCTCACTAAAGTACCATGTGAAATATTTCAACCATATATTCCATAAACTCTTTATCATGTCTGTTTTACCTTTGCTAGAATGTCTTATACGATCATACAGTGTGTAGCACTTGAGGCTGGATTCCCTCACTCAGTAATGTAAGTGTTAGATTCATGCTTTCCTTTATTTTTATTTTAAATTGGTCTGTGGTTCATTCCTCTATATCTCTGAATGCTATTTTATTGCATTAGATGAGAGGAAAGATAATTTTCCCCCTAGCCTCAATGTTCTTCACTGAGATGTTCATAATGAAAGGAAGATGGATTGGAGAAAAACAATCAGAAGTTTAATATATGACATGCATATCTCCTATATAGTTGAAAGATACCTGGGAAAACTGTCACTTTCTGAAATGGTCCAAGACTTTACCTTAAATGCTATCATCAGCTGAGAATGAAAGAAGGAGGTTAAGGAATGGAAGAAGCTATTTAAGGGAGATTATTAGGTGAAGCACAGTAAACAAAGACATGGTGGTATGCAGATTAACTTCCAGGTCCATTCCATAGACCTTCTTGATATTTAGTCAAGTCATTTAGTGATATCAAGTCAGTCTTGATACTTAGTCCATTCTTGATATTTAGCCATCCTCTATTTCCTGGTCCAGACAGGGACACGTCCTTAAAGATGGAGATATCCTTAACAAATGTAAATCTACTTCATAAAATGGAATTTCGACTTGGTTTTCAAAGATCCTCCTGGGGCGGCTGTTTGTTTTTTTCTTTTGTTTTGTTTTGTTTTTTTTAATTAATCAGTCCAAAATAACCCTTTTGTCAAATGTGCATATTTTGGGTGTGCTTTTTGTGCTCCCCTTGAAATGTGCATTCAGGGGAGGAGTGTCACCCTGGAGACTGTTGATATGTGACCCCATGGACAGGGACTGGGTTGGTCACCCTGAAGAATGTGGATATGTGACCCCAGGGGAATGGTCAGAAGGAATTCACCCTGGAGACTGTGGAATTGTGAGCCCAGTTGCAAGGCTTGGGAAGGGGTCACCGTGGAGACTGTGGATGTGTGACTCCAGATACAGTGTCTGGGAGGGATCACCCAGGGGACTGTAGATATGTGATCCTAGATATAGGGTTTGGGAGAATGTCACCCTGCAGACTGTGGACATGTGACCCCAGGTGCATGGTCCAGTGTGTTGTGATCACCCTGGAGATTGTGGAAGCGTGACCACAGGTACTGGGTCTGGGAAGTGGCGTCATCCTGGAGATGTGCACATGTGATTACAGACACAGGATATTTCAGGTGGAGTCACCTTGGAAACTGGAGGAGTGACCCCAGGTGCAGGGTCTGGGGTGAGGTTCAGTGACGTCAGGACTCTTGTCTTGTTGGGAGAGACACATCAGGATTCTCCTCGAGATGTTGCAATGCAATACGGACGCCTCTCAAGGTGAGGGGGGAGACCAAGTTTGCCTTTGCAGTTGCCAGAGCAATACTGTGACTCCTGTCAGTTTTCAAGAGGAGACAGGTTTCATCTCCTTTTGAAGCATTGAACTCCACGTGCCTCTCGTGTTGTCAAAGGGATGTGAGGCCTCCTGTCAAAATGAGGCGGGGAACTAGGGCATTCTCTAGGGTCTCCACAGGGGATTCAGACGTCCCTTCCTCTTATGAGATGAAAGACGAACCTGCATTCAAGTCACTGCAGGGAAATCCGGCCTTATTTCAAACCAGGGCATCTTGGTGTCCATTCCACGTGAGGCAGCAAACTCAGGGTCCCTCTCACATATCTATAGCTGAGAGAAGCCTCCTCTTTAGGTGTTGTTTAAACCTGGCATTCCTCTTGAGTCAAAGCCAGGAAATCAGGTCTCATCTCGAGATGATTTGAGGTACACGGAGCTGTTTTCTAGTTGCTGTGCTGAACAGGGTGTTCCTCTATACTTAGGACAGTGTTTTCGGGGAATCTCTGGAGTTGCCTAAAGGAAGTCAAGCCACATGTCGTGTTTGATGGGGAACGCCAGATGGCTCTGGAGCCAATGAAGGGGAATCTGGCCTCATCTTGAGTTGATTTGGAGTACACGGAGTGCTTTCATGTTGCTGCGGGGACCTCAGGGTCCCTCTAGACTTGTATCAGTGTTCTTGGGGACTCTCTAGAGTTCCATCAAGGACGTCAAGGCTCCTTTCATGTTTGATGGGGAACACGGACTTGCTCTGCACTCAATGCAGGGGAATCTGATCTCATCTCTCATCGAGTGGGAAGTCTCATGGTTTTTCTCGAGTTGCGGAGGGAACCTGGGGTATATTCTCGAGTGACGACAGGGATGGACTCTTAAAACTCCTGTTTGTTCAATGATGTCAGGACGCCTGTCTAGTTGTGAGGGTCACCTCGGGATTCTCCTCGAAACTTGGTTGGACAATAGGGAGGCCTCTCGAGATGAGTAGGGAAACCCACTGTCACTTTCAAGTTGTTACAGGAATACTGGGATTCCTGTCAATTTTCAAGAGGAGTCAGTCATCGTCTACTTTTGAAGCATTGAACTCCGTGTTCCTCTCGAGTTGTCAAAGGGATGTGAGACCTCCTGTGGAAATGAGGTGGGGAACTAGGGCTTTCTCTAGGGTCTCCACAGGGGATTCAGACATCCCTTCATCTTTTGAGATGAAAGACAAGCCTGCATTCATGTCACTGCAGGGAAATCCGGCCTTATGTCGAGTCAGGGCATCTCGGTGTCCATTCCACTTGAGGCAGCAAACTCAGGGTCCCTCTCACGTACCTATACCTGAGAGAAGCTTCCCCGTGAGGGGGTTCTGGAAAGTTGGCATTCCTCTTGATTCGAAGCCAGGGAATCAACTCTCATCTTGAGATGATTTGAGGTACACGGAGCTGTTTTCTAATTGCGGTGCTGAACGTGGTGTTCCTCTATACTTAGGACAGTGTTTTCAGGGAATCTCTGGAGTTGCCTAAAGGAAGTCAAGCCACTTGTCGTGTTTGATGGGGAACGCCAGATGGCTCTGGAGCCAATGTAGTGTAATCTGGCCTCATCTCACGTTGATTTGCAGTACACTGAGCACTTTCGTGTTGCTGCGGTGACCTCAGGGTCACTCTAGACTTGTATCAGTGTTCTTGGGGACTCTCTGGAGTTCCATCAAGGAAGTCAAGGTTCCTTTCATGTTTGATGGTGCACATGGAATTGCTCTGCACGCAATGCAGGGGAATTTGATCTCATCTCTCTTCGAGTGGAAAGTCTCATGGACTTTCTCGCGTTGCGGAAGGAACCTGGGTTATATTCTCGAGTGACGAAGGGGATGGCCCCTCATAATGCGTGTTTGTTCAGCGACATCAGGCCTCCAGTCTCGTTGCGAGGGACAACTCGAGATTCACTTCGAGACTTGGCAAGTCAATAAGGAGGACACCTCTCGAGGTGAGGCGGGAGACCCAGTGTCCTTTCAAGTTGCCACAGGGATACTGGGATTCCTGTCAATTTTCAAGAGGACTCAGTCATCGTCTACTTTTGAAGCATTGAATTCCGCTTTCCATTCGTGTTGTCAAAGGGATGTGAGGCCACATGTCAAGATGAGATGGGGAAATAGGGCTTTCTATAGGGTCTTCAAGGAGATTCAGGAATCCCTTCATCTGATGAGATGAAAGACGAGCCTGCACTCAAGTCACTGCAGGGAATTCCGGCCTTATTTCGAGTCAGGGCATCTCGGTGTCCATTTCACTTGAGGCAGCAAACTGAGGGTCCCTCTCACATACCTAGAGCTGAGAAAAGCCTAGGCTTGAGCTGCTGTGGAAAGTGGGCATTCCTCTTGATTCGAAGCCAGGAAATCAGCTCTCATCTCGAAATGATTTGGGGTACACGGAGCTTTTCTCGAGTTGCTGTGCTGAACTTGGTGTTCTTCTATACTTGGGACGGTGTTCTCGGGGAATCTCTGGAGTTGCCTAAAAGAAGTCAAGCCACTTGTCCTGCTTGATGAGGAATGCTGGATTGCTCTAGAGCCAATGCAGGGAAATCAGGCCTCACCTCAAGTTGATTTGAGGTAAACGGGGATATTTCGTGTTGCTGCGTTGACCTCGGGGTCCCACTAGACATGTGACAGAGTTATTGGGGACTATGTGGAGTTTCATCTAGGAAGTCAAGGCTCCTTTCGTGTTTGATGGGGAACACCGACTTGCTTTGCATGCAATGCAGGGGAATCAGGCCTCGTCTCACGGCGAGGGGGAATTCTCATGGTTTTCTCGAGTTGTGGCGGGAAACTGGGTTATATTCTCGAGTTACAGCTGGGATGGCCCTTCAAAACTTGTGTTGGTTCAGTGATATCAGGACTCCTGTCTAGTTGTGAGGGACACATCGAGATTCTCCTCGAAGCTTGGCAGGGCAATAGGGACGCCTCTCAATGTGAGAGGGGCAACCCAAGGTCCTTTCCAGTTGCCACAGGAATTTTGGGATTCCTATCAATTTTCAAGAGGAGGGAGCGATACTCCCCTTTTGAAGCATTTAAATCCACGTGCCTCTCGAGTTTCAAAAGGATGTGAGGCCTCCTGTTGAGATGAGCCGGGGAACTAGGGCTGTCTCTAGGGTCTCCACAGGGGATTCAGACATCCCTTCATCTTGTTTGATGAAAGACGAGCCTGCATTCAAGTCACTCCAGGGAATTCCGGCCTTATTATGAGTCAGGGCATCTCGGTGTTCATTCCACTTGAGGCAGCAAACTCAGGGTCCCTCTCACATACATATACCTGACAGAAGCCTCCTCGTCAGGTGCTTGTGTAAATTTGACATCCCTCTTGAGTCAAAGCCAGGGAATCAGCTCTCATCTCGAGATGATTTGGGGTACACAGAGCTTTTCTCGAGTTTCTGTGCTGAACTTGGTGTTCCTCTAGTCTTGAGATGGTAGTCTCGGGTAATCTCTGGAGTAGCCTAACGGAAATCAAGCCACTTTGTGTGTCTGATGGGGAACGAGTGATGTCTCTGGAGACAATGCAGGGGAATCGGGTCTCATCTCGAGTTGATTTGAAGTACACGGTGCACTTTCATGTTGCTGCAGGGGACCTCAGGGTCTCTCTAGACTTGTGACAGTGTTCCTGGGGACTCTCTGGAGTTCCATCAAGGAAGTCAAGGCTCCTTTCGTGTTTGATGGGGAACACGGACTTGCTCTGAATGCAGTCCAGGGGAATCGGGCCTCATCTTGAGTTGATTTGGAGTACACGGAGCCCTTTCATGTTGCTGCGGGGACCTCAGGGTCCCTGTAGACTTCTGACAGTGTTCTTGGGGTCTCTCTGGAGGTCCTTCAAAGAAGTCAAGTCTCCTTTCCTTTTGATTGGGAACACGGACTTAACCTGCATACATTGCATGGGAACTGGGCCTCATCTCGCGGTGAGGAGAAAGTCTCATTGTTTTTCTGGAGTTGTGGAGGGAACCTGGTTATGTTCTAGAGTTACGGCAGGGATGGCCCTTCAAAACTCATGTTTGTTCAGCGATGTGTGAACTCCTGTCTAGTTGCGAGGGACACCTTGAGATTCTCCTCAAGGCTTGGCAGGACAATAGTGACGCCTCTCGAGGTGACGGGGGAGACCCAGTGTCCTTTCAAGTTGCAACAGACATACTGGGATTCCTGTCAATTTTCAAGAGGACTCAGTCATCGTCTCCTTATGAAGCATTGAATTCCACATTCGACTCATGTTGTCAAAGGGATGTAAGGTCACCTGTCGAGATGAGGTGGGGAAATAGGGCTTTGTCTAGGGTCTCCACAGGGGATTCAGACATCACTTCATCTTTTGAGATGAAAGACAAGCCTGCATTCAAGTCACTGCAGGGAAATCCAGCCTTATGTCGAGTCAGGGAATCTCGGTGTCCATTCCACTTGTGGCAGCAAATTCAGGGTCCCTCTCACATACCTATAGTTGAGAAAAGCATCCGCTTGAGCTGCTTGTGGAAAGTTGGCATTCCTCTTGAGTCGAAGCCAGGGAATCAGCTCTCATCTCGAAATGTTTTGGGGTACACGGAGCTTTTCTCGAGTTGCTGTGCTGAACTTGGTGTTCCTCTAGACTGGTGGCGGTATTCTCATAGAGTCTCTGGAGTTGCCTAAAAGAAGTCAAGCGACTTGTGCTCTTTGATGAGGAATGCAGGATTGTTCTGGAGCCAATGCAGGGAAATCAGGCTTCATCTCGAGTTGATTTGTGGTACACGGGGCTCTGTCGTGTTGCTGCATTGATCTCAGGGTCCCTCTAGACTTCTGACAGAGTTCTTGGGGACTATGGAGAGTTTCATCTAGGAAGTCAAGGCTCCTTTCGTGTTTGATGGGGAACACGGACTTGCTCTGCATGCAATGCAGGGGAATCGGGCCTCATCTCACAGTGAGGGGAAAGTCTCATTGTTTTTCTGGAGCTGTGGTGTGGAACCTGGGTTATATTCTCGAGTTACGGCAGAGTTGGCCCTTCAAAACTCGTGTTTGTTCAGCGACGTCAGGACTCCTGTCTAGTTCCGAGGGACACCTTGGGATTCTTCTCGAGGCTTGGCAGGACAATTGGGATGCCTCTCGAAGTGAGGCGGGACACCAGGTTTCCCTTTGCAGTTGCCAGAGCCATACTGTGACTCCTGTCAGTTTTCAAGAGGAGTCAGGCTTCGTCTCCTTTTGAAGCATTGAACTCCGCTTGCCTCTCATGTTGTCAAAGGGATGTGAGGCCTCCTGTCGAGATGAGGCTGGGAACTAGCGTATTCTCTAGGGTCTCCACAGGGGATTCAAACATCCCTTCATCTGTGAGATGAAAGACAATCCTGCATTCAAATCACTGCAGGGACATCCGGCCTTATTTCAAGTCAGGGCATCTCGGTGTCCATTCCACTTGAGGCAGCAAACTCAGGGTCCCACTCACGTACCTATAGCTGAGAGAAGCCTCCTCTTTAGGTGTTGTTTAAAGCTGGCATTCCTCTTGAGTCAAAGCCAGGGAATCAAGTCTCATCTCGAGATGATTTGAGGTACACGGAGCTGTTTTCTAGTTGCTGTGCTGAACGTGGTGTTCCTCTATACTCAGGACGTTGTTCTCGGGGAATCTCTGGAGTTGCTTAAAGGAAGTCAAGTCACTTGTCATGTTTGATGGGGAACGCCGGATGGCTCTGGAGCCAATGAAGGGGAATCTGGACTCATCTCGAGTTGATTTGGGGTACACCGAACTATTTCATGTTGCTGCGGTGACCTCAGGGTTCCTCTAGACATTTATCAGTGTTCTTGGGGACTCTCTGGAGTTCCATCAAGGAAGTCAAGGCTCCTTTCATGTTTGATGGGGAACACGGAATTGCTCTTCACTCAGTGCAGGGGAATCTGATCTCATCTCTCATCGAGCGGGAAGTCTCATGGATTTTCTCGAGTTGTGGAGGGAACCTGGGTTATATTCTCAAGTGACGATGGGGATGGCCCGTCAAAACTCGTGTTTTTTCAGCTACGTCAGGACTCCTGTCTAGTTGCGATGGACAACTCGGGATTGTCCTCGAGTCTTGGCAGGGCAATAGGGATGCCTCTCGAGGTGAGGCAGGAGACCCAGTGTCCTTTCAAGTTGCCACACGGATACTGGGACTTCTGTCAATTTTCAAGAGGACTCAATCATTGTCTACTTTTGAAGCACTGAACTCCGTGTTCTACTCGTGTTGTCAAAGGGATGTGAGGCCTCCTGTCGAGATGAGGCGGGGAACTAGGGCTTTCTCTAGGGTCTTCATAGGGGATTCAGATATCCCTTCATCTTTTGAGATGAAGGATGAGCCGGCATTCAAGTCACTGCAGGGAATTCCGGCCTTATTTCAAGTCAGGGCATCTCGGTGTCCATTCCACTTGAAGCAGCAGACTCAGGGTGCCTCTCACATACCAAGAGCTGAGAAAAGCCTCCACTTGAGCTGCTTGTGGAAAGTTGGCATTGCTCTTGTTTCAAAGCCAGGGAATCTGCTCTCATCTCGAAATGATTTGGGCTACACGGAGCTTTTCTCGAGTTGCTGTGCTGAACTTGGTGTTGCTCTAGACTTGGGATGGTGTTCTCGGGGAATCTTGGAGTTGCCCAAAAGAAGTCAAGCCACTTGTGCTCTTTGATGAGGAATGCAGGATTGCTCTGGAGCCAGTGCAGGGGAATCGGGCCTCATCTCGAGTTGATTTGTGCTACACGGTGCTCTTTCCTATTGTTGCACTGACCTCAGGGTCCCTCTAGACTTCTGACACAGTTCTTGGGGGCTATGTGGAGTTTCATCTAGGAAGTCAAGGCTCCTTTTGTTTTTGATGGGGAACATGGACTTGCTCTGCATGCAATGCAGGGGAATCGGGCCTCATCTCATGGCAAGGGGGAATTCTCACGGTTTTCTTGAGCTGTGGCGGGAACCTGAGTTATGTTCTCAAGTTATGGTTGGGATGGCCCTTCAAACTCGTGTTGATTCAGTGACATTAGGACTCCTGTCTAGCTGCAAGGGACAACTCGGGATTCTATTCGAGGCTTGGTAGGGCAATAAGGATGCCTCTCGAGGTGAGGGGGGAGACCCAGGGTCCATTCCAGTTGCCACAGTAATTTGGGGATTCCTATCAATTTTCAAGAGGAGGCAGCCATGCTCTCCTTTTGAAGCATTTAAATCCATGTGCCTCTGGAGGTTTCTAAAGACTGTGAGTCCTCCTGTCGAGATGAGCCGGGGAACTAGGGTTTTCTCTAGGGTCTCCACAGGGGATTCAGACATCACTTCATCATGTGTGATGAAAGACGAGCCTGCATTAAAGTCACTGCGGGGAAATCCAACCTTATTTCGAGTCATGGCATCTGGGTAACCATTCCACTTGATGCAGCAAACTCAGGGTCCCTCTCACATACCTAGAGCTGAAAGAAGCCTCCTCTTGAGGGGCTTGTGGAAAGTTGGCATTCCTCTTGAGTCGAAGCCAGGGAATCAGCTCTCATCTCGAGATGATTTGGGGTACACGGAACTTTTCTCGAGTTGCTGTGCTGAACTTGGTATTCCTCTTGTCTTGAGATGGTATTCTCAGGTAATCTCTGGAGTTGCCTAAAGGAAGTCAAGCCACTTGTTGTGTTTGATGGGGAATGAGTGATGGCTCTGGAGCTAATGCAGGGGAATCGGGCCTCATCTCGAGTTGATTTGAAGCACACAGTGCACTTTCATGTTGCTGTGGGGTTCTCAGGGTCCCTCTAGACTTTTCAAAGTGTTCCTGGGGACTCTCTGGATTTCCATCAAGGAAGTCAAGGCTCCTTTCGTGTTTTATGGGGAACACAGACTTGCTTTGCATGCAGTACATGGGAAGCGGGCCTCATCTCGAGTTGATTTCAAGTACACAGTGCATTTTCATGTTGCTGCGGGGACCTCAGGGACCCTCGAAACTTGTGACAGTGTTCCTGGGGACTCTCTGGATTTCCATCAGGGAAGTCAAAGCTCCTTTTGTGTTTGATGGGGAACACAGACTTGCTCTGAACGCAGTGCAGGGGAATCGGGCCTCATCTCGAGTTGTTTTGGAGTACACAGAGCCTTTACATGTTGCTCTGTGTTCCTCTCGAGTTGTCAAAGGGATGTGAGGCCTCCTTTTAAGATGAGGCTGGGAACTAGGGTATTCTCTAGGGTCTCCACAGGGGATTCAGACATCCCTTCATCTTGTGAGATGAGAGATGAGCCTGCATTCAAGCCACTGCAGGGACACCTGGCCTTATTTTGAGTCAGGGCTTCTCAGTGTCCATGTCACTTGAGGCAGCAAACTCAGGGTCCCTCTCACATACCTATAGCTGAGAGAAGCCTCCTCTTTAGGTGTTGTTTAAAGCTGGCATTCCTCTTGAGTCAAAGCCAGGGAATCAGCGCTCATCTAGAGATGATTTGAGGTACACAGAGATGTTTTCTAGTTGCTGTGCTGAACGTGGTGTTCCTCTATACTTAGGACGGTGTTCTCGGGTAAACTCTGGAGTTGCCTAAAGGAAGACAAGCCACTTGTCGTGTTTGATGGGGAATGCTGGATGGCTCTGGAGACCATGCAGGGGAATCAGGCCTCACCTCGTGTTGATTTGAAGTACACGGAGCGCTTTCGTGTTGCTGTGGGGAACTCAGTGTCCCTCTATACCAGTGACAGTGTTCCTGGGGATTCTTTGGAGTTCCATCAAGGAAGTCAAGGCTCCTTTCGTGTTCATGGGGAAGAGGGAATTGCTCTGCCTGCAGTGCAGGGGATTCAGGCCTTATCTCACGGCCAGGTGAAAGCCTCATGGTTTTTCTCGAGTTGCGGCAAGAACCTGGGTTATGTTTTCTAGTTACGATGAGGATGGACCTTCAAAACTTGTGTTGGATCAGCAACGTCAAGATTCCTCTCTAGTTGCGAGGGACACCTCGGAATTCTCCTCGAGGCTTGCATGGGCAATAGGGATGCCTCTCGAAGTGAGGCGAGAGACCCAGGGTTCCTGTCCAGTTGCCACAGGGATATCGTGATTCCTATCAATTTTGAAAAGGAGTCAGGCTTCGTCTCCTTTTGAAGCATTGAACTTCGAATGCCTCTCGAGTTTTCAAAGGGAAGTCAGGCCTCATGTCGAGATAAGGCAGGGAACTAGTGCTTTCTCTAGGGTCTCCACAAGGGATTCAGACATCCCTTCTTTATGTGAGATGAAAGATGAGCCTGCATTCAAGTCAATGCAGGGAAATCCGGCCTTATTTTGAATCAGGGCATCTCGATGTCCATTCCACTTGAAGCAGCAAAATCAGGTTCCCTTTCACATACATATAGCTGAGAGAAGCCTCCTCTTGAGTTGCTTGTGGAACATTGGCATTCCTCTTGAGTCCAATCCAGGGAATCAGCTCTCATCTTGAGATGATTTGTGGTACACGGAGCTTTTGTCGAGTTGCTGTGCTGAACTTGGTGTTCCTCTAGATATGGGACGGTGCTCTCAGTTAATCTCTGGGGTTGCTAAAAGAAGTCAAGCTACTTGATCTGTTTGATGGGGAATGCACAATGGCTCTGGAGCCAATGGAGGGGAATCCGGCCTCATGTCAAGTTGATTTGTAGTACACGAAGCTCTTATGTGTTGCTGTGGTGGCCTCAGCACCTCTAGACTTGTGAGGTGCTGAAGTCCCCAGTCTTCTTGGGGACTATGTGGAATTTCATCTAGGAAGTCAAGGCTCCTTTAGTGTTTGATGGGGAACTCAGATGTGGTCTGCATGCAATGCAGGGGAATCACACCTCATCTCGAGTCGATTTGGGGTACACGATGCTCTTTTGTGTTGCTGCGGGGACCTCAGGGTCCCGCTAGACTTGTGATAGTGTTCTTGGGGACTTTCTGGAGGTCCATCAAGGAAGTCAAGGCTCCTTTTGTGTTTAATGAGGAACACAGACTTGCTCTGCACGCAGCATTGCAATCGGGCTTCATCTCGCAGCGATGGGGAAGTCTCATGGTTTTTCTTGAGTTTCAGCGGGAATCTGGGGTATGTTCTCGTATTACGGCGGGGATGGCCTTTCAAAACTCATGTTGGTTCAGCGACTTCAGGACTCATGTCTAATTGCCAGGGATACCTCGGGATTCTCCTTGAGGCTTGGCAGGGCAATAGGGACGCCTCTCGAGGTGAGACAGGAGACCCAGACTTCCTTCGCAGTTGCCAGAGGGATATTGGGATCCCTATCAATTTTCAAGGTGAGTCAGGCGTCGTCTCCTTTTGACGCCTTGAACTCTGCACTCCTCTCGAGTTGTCAAAGGGATGTGTGGCCTCCTGTCGAGATGAGTCGGGGAACAAGGGCTTTCTTTAGGGTCTCCACGGGGGATTCAGATATCCCTTCATCTTGTGAGATGAAAGACGAGCCTGCATTCACGTCACTGCAGGGAAATCCGGCCTTTTTTCGAGTCTGGGAATCTCATTGTACATTCCACTTGAGGCAGCAAGCTCAGGGTCCCACTATGATACTTATAGCTGAGAGAAGCCTCCTCTTGAGGTGCTTGTGGAAAGTTGGAATTCCCTTTGAGTCGAGTTCAGCGAATCAGCTCTCATCTCGAGATGATTTGGGGTACATGGAGCTTTTCTCGAGTTGCTCTGCAGAACTTGGTGTTCCTCTGGACTTGGAATGATGTTCTCGTGGAATCTCTGGAGTTGCATAAAGGAGGTCAAGCCACATGTTCTATTTGATGGGGAACGTGTGATGGCTCTGGACCCAATTCAGGTGAATTGGGCCTCATCTCGAGTTGATTTGGGGTACACGAGCTCTTTCATGTTGCTGCGTAGTCCGCAGGGTCCCTCTAGCTTTGTAACAGTGTTCTTGGGGACTCTCTGGAGTTCCATCAAGGAAGTCAAAACTCTTTTCAAGTATGATGGGGAACACACACATGCTCTGCATGCAATGCAGGGGAATCAGACCTCATCTCACGGCGAGGGGGATGTCTCATGGTTTTTCTCGAGTTGCGGTGGGAACCTGGGGTATGTTCTTGAGTTGCGGTGGGGATGGACCTTCAAAACTTGTGTTGGGCCAGCGACGTCAGGACACCTGTCTAGTTGCGAGGGACACCTCGGGATTCTCCTCGGGGCTTGGGAGGGCAATAGGGAAGTCTCTCGAGGTAAAGTGGAGACCCAGGGTCCCTTTCCAGTTGCCACAGAGATATTGAGATTCCTATCAATTTTCAAGAGGAGGCAGGCATCATCTACTTTTGAGGCATTGAACTCCACGTGCCTCTCAAAGTTTCAAAGGGATGTGAGGCCTCCTGTCGAGATGAGGCAGGGAACTTGGGCTTTCTCTAGGGTATCCACAGGGGATTTAGACATCCCTTCTTCTTGTGAGATGATAGACGAGACTGCATTCAAGTCACTGCAGGGAAATCCGGCCTTATTTCGAGTAAAGGCATTTCGGTGTCCATTCCACACGAGGCATCAAACTCAGGATCCCTCTCACATACCTATAGCTCAGAGTAGCCTCCTCTTGAGGTGCTTGTGGAAAGTTTCCATTCCTCTTGTGTCATAACTCTCATCTCGAAATGTTTTGGGGTACACGGAGCTTTTGTTGAGTTGCTGTGCTGAACTTGGTGTTCCTCTAGATATGGGACGGTGCTCTCGGTGAATCTCTGGGGTTGCCTAAAGGAAGTCAGGCTATTTGCCCTGTTTAATGGGGAATGAGGGATGTCTCTGGAGTCAATGCAGGGGAATCGGGTCTCATCTAGAGTTGATTTGAATTAAACGAGTTCTTTCGTGCTGCTGCTGTCACTTAAGGGTCCCTGCAGAACTGTGACAGTGTTCTTGGGGACTATGTGGAGTTTCATCTAGGAAGTCAAGGCTCTTTTCGTGTTTGATGGGGAACATGGACTTGCTCTGCATGCAGTGCAGGGGAATCAGGCCTCATCTCGAGTTGATTTGGAGTACATGGAGCGCTTTCATGTTGTTTCGGGGACCTCAGGGTCCCTCTAGACTTGTGAAAGTGTTCCTGGGGACTCTCTGGAGTGCCATCAAGGAAGTCAAGGCTCCTTTCCTGTTTGATGGGGAACACGGACTTGCTCTGCATGCAGTGCAGGGGAATCGGGCCTCATCTCGTGGCGAGGGGAAAGTGTCATTGTTTTTCTCGAGTTGCGGTGGGAACCTGGATTATGTTCTCGTGTTATGACGAGGATGGCCCTTCAAAACTCGGGTTGGATCAGTGATGTCAGGACTCCTGTCTAGTTGCGAGGGACACCTCGGGATTCTCCTCGGGGCTTGGGAGGGCAATAGGGACACCTCTCAAGGTGAGAGGGGAAACCCAGGTTCCATTTGCAGTGGCCACAGGAATTTTGGGATTCCTATCATTTTTCAAGAAGAGTCAGCCATCGTCTCCTTTTGAAGCATTTAACTCCGTGTGCCTCTCGAGTTTTCACAGGGATGTGAGGTCTCATGTTGGGATGAGGCCAGGAACTAGGGCTTTCTCTAGGGTCACCACAGGGGATTCAGACATCCCTTCATCTCGTGAGATGAAAGACGAGCCTGCATTCAAGTCACTGCAGGGAAATCCAGCCTTATTTCGAGTCAGGACATCTCGGTGTCCATTTCACTTGAGGCCACAAACTCAGGGCCCATCTCACATACATATAACTGAGAGAAGCCTCCTCTTGAGGTACTTGTGGACAGTTGGCATTCCTCTTGAGTTGAATCCAGGGAAGCAGCTCTCAACTCGAGATGATTTGGGGGTACAGGGAGCTTTTCTCGAGTTGCAGTGCTGAACTTTGTGTTCCTTTAGATATTGGACGGTACTCTTGGTGAATCTCTGGAGTTGCCTAAAGGAAGTCAAGCCACTTGTCATGTTTGATGGGGAATGCGAGATGGCTCTGGAGCCAATGCAGGGCAATCGCGCCTCATCTCGAGTTGATTTCATTTACACGAATTCTTTTGTTTTGCTGCGGTGACCTCAGGGTCCCTCTCGACCTCTGGCAGTGTTCTTGGGGACTATGTGGAGTTTCATCTAGGAAGTGAAGCCTCCTTTCATGTTTGATGGGGAACACGGATTTGCTCTGCACTCAGTGCAGGGGAATCGGGCCTCACCTCGCGGCCAGGGGGAAGTCTCATGGTTTATGTTGAGTTGCGGCTGGGACCTAGGGTATGTTCTTGGGTTACGGCGAGGATGGCCCTTCAAAACCCGTGTTGGTTGAGCGGCGACAGGACTCCTGTCTAGTTTTGAAGGACACCTCGGGATTCTCCTCGAGGCTTGGCAGGGCAATAGGGATGCCTCTCGAGGTGAGGTGTTGACCCAGCTTCCCTTTGCAGTTGCCACAGGGATATTGCTATTCCTATCAATTTTCAAGAGGTGTTAGGCATCGTCTCCTTTTGAAGCATTGAACTCCGTGTTCCTCTCGAGTTGTCAAAGGGATGTAAGGCCTCCTGTCGAGATGAGGTGGGGAACTAGGGCTTTCTTTAGGGTCTCCACAGGGGATTCAGACATCTCTTCATCTTGTGAGATGAAAGACGAGCCTGCATTCAAGTCACTGCAGGGAAATCCAGCCTTATTTCGAGTCAGGGCATCTCGGTG
The DNA here is from genome assembly GCF_963930625.1 of Muntiacus reevesi. Taxonomy (NCBI): domain Eukaryota; kingdom Metazoa; phylum Chordata; class Mammalia; order Artiodactyla; family Cervidae; genus Muntiacus; species Muntiacus reevesi. The sequence goes on from NW_027077918.1 coordinate 442,971, forward strand.
TCCATTCCACTTGAGGCAGCAAACTCAGGGTCCCTCTCACATACCTATAGCTGAGAGAAGCCTCCTCTTGAGGTGCTTGTGGAAAGTTGGCATTCCTCTTGAGTCGAAGCCAGGGAATCAGCTCTCATCTCAAGATGATTTGCGGTACACGGAGCTTCTCTCTAGTTGCTGTGCTGAACTCGTGTTCCTCTAGACTTGGGATGGTGTTCTCGCGGAATCTCTGGAGTTGCCTAAAGGAAGGCAAGCCACTTGCTGTGTTTGCAGGGGAACGCCTGCTAGCTCTGGAGCCATTGCAGGGGAATCAGGCCTCATCTCGAGTTGATTTGTGGTACATGGAGCTCTTTTGTGTGATTGTGGTGACCTCAGGTCCCTCTAGACTTGTGACAGTGTTCTTGGGGCCTCTCTGGAGTTCCATCAAGGAAGTCAAGGCTCCTTTCTTGTTTGATGGGGAACACGGAATTGGTCTTCACGCAATGCTGGGGAATTGGGGTTCATCTCGTAGCGAGGGGGAAGCCTCATGGTTTTTCTCGAGTTGCAGCGGGCACCTGAGGTATATTCTCCAGTTGATTTTTGGCTGCACCAGACCACTGAGGAAGTTACCTTTTGACTATCCTTGATGACTGTTGTTAAATCCATCAAATTCTTTACATTTAATAGTGGAAACAAATGTGGTTAATGTAAGTTTGAAGTCAAGAATGCCAAATTAATTTGCCTCTCTATCCCTGTGTTCCCCTTCACAGCTAAAATTTTCACCAGAGCACTGGAGAATTCTTTGCTAAATATATATTCCACAAAATGTTATTCTTATGAAATTTTAAAATCTTTAATCAATAACTTTGGTAAATGGTGGACTAAATTAAAAAAAATAAAATATTCGCCTATGCAGCATTTCCTATGTTTATTTTATCATGCAAGTCTTCTTTCTCTTCTCTTTCTCTCTCTCTTTTTTTTTTTTTTTTTTTTTTTTTTGCAGGTCTTCTATCTTCAAATGAGCATCTTGGGGTTTAGTGTTCCCCCAAACACCCTATAAAGAGCTACCCTAAGCCAACTTTTCAAGCACAGTTATAAGGTTCTTTTTGGTAGATTCATGTAGCATTTATTAATTAGAGTGGATGAAGACTAACGATGCCTTCTTAACCTTGCCACCATGTTATAAGGAAAGCAAGTCTGGCACATAACTATGAAACATTTACCAAACAGAAATTCATTATTAATAAAACATGCATGCATGCTAAGTTGCTTCAGTTGTGTCCGACTCTTAGCGACTACGGACTGTAGCCCACCAGGTTCATCTGTTTATAGGATTCTCCAGGCAAGAATACTGGAGTGGGTTGCCACACCCTCCTCGATCTTCCTGACCCAGAAATCCAATCAGCACCTCTTACATCACCTGCATTGGCAGGTGGGTTCTTTACCACTAGTGCCACCTGGCAAGCCCACAATAATAAAACATAAGGTAAATCTCAATAAAATTCAGATCTCTGCTCTTTTAAATGCACTGATCACAGCCTGCATGAAAGATTCACTCAAGGCAGAACAATACAGGCAGATTTAGGTTCAACTTTTGGACTCAACATCTTTTAGAGATCAAGCCTCAAGTACCATCCCTAAGGTTACTGGCTACACAGTTTGCTAGATTTTATTTCCTGCTCAAAGAATAGAAGGGGTTGTCTTAAAATATTTCTGCCACATCAAAAGGCTTGAATAACACTTGTTTCACCAATGACAGTAAAATGAATTAGCACAATTTTATGTCACCTTTTCTATACTGAATATTCTTAAAATCATTTCAGACATTGTTATACACACATTGGGACATGTTTTATAACATCAGTTACCCTAATTTGCATCTTAGAGCAATGTGGTTGTGGTGTGAAATTATGAAAGGGGAGAAGGGAAAGAGCTACCTCATCGAACCATGTTGCCAAATGTGTTCTGTGAACCAACTGCATTAGAATCACCTGTAGTTCTTTCAAAATGAAGATTACTCCAAGTAATTACATGCACACCCTATCTGAGAGTCACTGGCACCGAGAATCAGCCTAAATCTTCTGGAAATGGCTTCAAAATTTTGTATCTCCTGTACTTTTGCAGCCATTTTGTGCCAAAACAAAGGGAATATGATGATAGTAAAGATCGATAAAAATTTTAAAGCTAAACTTACATGATTCAAGAAGGTCCCACAGTTTTCCTTTTCTGGATGTCACCACCAGGAATAAGAGCCACAAGATTTAATAACTGATGTGGCAATGGGTACCAACCAACCAGAATTGATGCCTTCCAGCCTGCAGGATCAGTGAACTGGCACTTTGTTGTTCCTGTATGTTATCAGCCCACAAATAACCATCGACCTCCCTGGCTGGCATACAGACAACTGCCTATAAGTAGTGGTGGGGTGATTTTTTTCCCTTTTTCTTTATAACTTTTATGTTGTGTTTTCTTTACTGGATTTGCTGTGTACTAACAATCAGTTGGTTGGATAGAGACAGTAGTGTCTTTGAGCCAACTCCTATTGACTTTGTAAAGTCAGTTGTTTGTATCTTTTCCAAACTCTACATTCAGTGATATCACACTGTTGCTTGAACTGGATCACTGTGGGAGTGTTTCTATCAAAGTGAATACTACCAATATGCTTCCCTCTCATAGCTGGTTGTTATACATTTTGCAGCACACCACTGGAGAGAGAGATTATTTTTTTTCACACCACTACTGTAATACATATAAATGTACTAGATATAACATTTATCATTTTAAACATTTTGAGTGTCCAGTTAAGTGGCATTAAGTGTGTTCACACTGTTGTACAACACCATCACCTCCATCTCCAGAATTATTTCATCCTTCCAAACTGAAACCTTGTACCCACTAGACCACAACTCCACAGCCCTGGATAACCACTGCTCTACTTTCTGTCTATGAATTTGTCTATTCCAGGCAGCTCAAAGAAGTGGAATCACACAGTAACTGTCTTCTCATGTCTGACTTCTCTCACGTAGTGTAATGATTTCAAGGAACACCCATGTTCTAGCATGTTTCAGAATTTCATTCCTTTTCAAGGCTGAATAATATTCCATTTTATGTATATACCATATTTTGCATATCTGTTCACATGTTGATAAATATTTAGACTATTTCTATGTAATTTTACTGAGGCGTAATTCACATATAACAAAATTATACATTTTAGGGCACACTGTTTGATGCACTTTGAAAGATGTATATATCCATGCAAACACAACAAAGATACAAAATAGTTCCACCACTCCCACCACGCTAGAAAGCTTCCCCCTCACCTCCTTTTAAAGACTTGGTTATTTGCCTGCACCGGGCCTTAGTCGCATTGTGGGGCTCCTCCTCACCTAGTATCCGCAGCGCGTGGCCTTAGCTGTGCTGCAGCACGCAGAACCTTGGTTCCCGGAACCCGTGTCCCATGCACTGCAAGGATAATTCTTAACCACTGGACTCTTGGGAAAATCCTTCATCCTTTACCTCTGTCAACATGCCCCAAACTCCCTGTCTCAGGCAACTGCCATTGTGATTTCTATTAATACAGATTTATTCTGCTCGATGGAGAATTTTCAGTAAATAAAATTAGACAGCATCATACTTGATTCGGGCTCAGCTTTTTCACGCAGCATAATGTTTGCAAGACTCATCTGTACTGCTGTGTGTCTCAGTGATTCTTTCCTTTTTGTTGCTGGGCAGCATTCCACTGTCAAGGACTGTGAAGAATCTGAGATTTTATCCTGTTTGCAAGCTAAAAAGTTAGGCTGCCTCGGATTCATGCTTGTACCAGATCAAATATGATTTTTTTGCATGTAAGTTATGCCTCAATAAACTTATACAGGTAAAAACAACCTAAATGTCCACACATAGTAAATCTTGAGTCATAGCTGAGGAACCCTAAGCTTAGAAAACCTCAATCTTTAATAAGAGACTTCAAGAAAATCTGCCCAACCTTTGTTCCTGGAAGGAGACATTATCTTCATCATACTGGACTCCAAAAAATTTGCCTTCTGCTCCAGATGGAGAAATTATATTTTCCAAGGGTATCTTCTGTGCAAGTGTTTTTTTTTTTTTTTTTTTTTTAAAGAAGATTGTCTGGAGCAAAACTGTCAGCACCTCTATTCATAAGACATGTGGAAACACAAGGGACCCATGGGAATCATGTCCCAGTGTCTGGTGTGTGAATGAAGTGAAGTGAAACTTACTCAGTCATATCTGACCCTTTGTCACCTCATGTGTATACAGCCTGTGGAATTCTTCAGGCCAGAATGCTGGAGTGAGTAGCCTTCCCCTTCTCGAGGGAATCTTCCCAACCCAGGGATCAGATGGAACCCAGGTCTCCCACTTTGCAGGTGGATACATTTGTTTGTGAAAATAATGTTTGTCAAACATTTGTGTGAGAATACATTTGTTTATTCACTCTCCTGTTGATAAATATTTGTTTATTCATCTCCTATTGATGAATGTGATTCACTCTCCTATTGATGAACATGGAGATTGTTTGCACTTTGGGCTATTATGAATAAAGTTGATATGAACATTCTTAGACACATGTTTTGGATCTCTATGTTTTAATTTCTCTAGGGTAAATACCTAGGACTGTAATTGCTAGGCCATATGATAAGTCTATGTTTAACATTATTAAAGCATTGCCTGGTTTCAAAAATAGTCATAATTTTTTTACTTCTGCCATTAGTGTATGAGAGTTCCAGGCGCTCCCCCTCTTTGCCAGTAAATATCAACATTTTATCGAGTCTACTTTATTATTATTATTTTCTCTCTGTCTTTCTCTATATATCTCATCCCCACTCTTTCAGAGAAAGTTGCAGATATGACACCACTTTACCCCTAATGTTTTGAAGTGTGTTTCTTAAAAAAACTTTTATATGACCACAGTACTATTATTAAAGTCAGGAAATTAATATTGATACAATACTGTTATCTAACTTAGAGATTTTATTCAGAATTCACCAACTTTGCCCATAAGGGCCTATTTTGCAAAAGAAAATCTGATATTATGTGTCATTTAATTATAATAGCCTTTTGATTCTTAACAGAGTGATTTGTATTAGTTTTTACATTAGAAGCAAATGGCCCTGTGATCTTAATCTCTTTTTAGGCATTATGATCTCCATTTTTATCTTTATTTTTATTTATTTAATCTTTATTTTTAATAAGTTAACTAATTAATTACATAAAGCAATACATTCACATGGCTCAAAATTTTAAAAGCATGAAGTATTCAAAGGGAAAAATCTTTTTTCTACTCTACTCTCAGGTTCCCAATTTGGAGACTCCCCAAATAGAAATTTGTAATCGACCCCTAATTGACTATGTATACTTTTTTTTTTACACAAATCTGCTGACTATTGTTTGCCAAACACTTGAGATGGAGGAATTCATTTTCTTTTAAAGCAATGAGGTAATCTGGCAATGATGAGAAAAAGGATTGCTGTAAAGCTACTTCCTCTTTCAAATTAAATTGATCTTAGTCAGATTAAGAAGCTACTTACTACTACCTGTCTCCTTACTTCTCTATCTCCCCCCGCAGGGGACTGTGTCACCAGGACCTAATGCTGAAGCTTGTCACAGGTGAGGGACTTTGTGCAGAGGAAAGAAATAAAAAACTTGATCCACCCAGATGGCTCAAGAAATCCAGATCATCTCTGCCTTTCTCCTCTTGTTCTTATGTTACTTGGGAGAAAGATTCTAGAGGACAGAACTACACAAGGACCGTGTCTAATTTCTGGAGGAAGACCTTCTTTAAGACTCTGGGCTAGGACCCTCTCGGGTCAGTGACAGTGATTCAGGCAAGATTTGCCTTATATTCTGAGAATGGTAACGTGGAAATGGTAAAATAGTCAAGTGTCACAGGCACTGGCAGTGAAGACCCAGGTGTGCAGATGAGTCTTGTCACTTGCCCCTGGGTATGGCTGTTATATTTTCCAAATACAACATATAACCTGAAAGAAACTTTCCCAAATAAGTGAATTTATTTATATTAAAATTTCCAGTAGGATAACCATAATATATAGCTATTTGCAGGTTGTTAATTCATTATTGGAAATCTTCTTACTCTCTTATGACCTACTTGCATTTAAAAAAAAAATGGCTCTACTAGTTTTTTCTTTTTTTCTTTTTTTAAAGATTATAGTGTAGAAAATTTCACACACAAAAAATAGAACACAAATCTCCATATTCTCTTATCCTCCAGCTCCAAGTTTTCAGCTCAAGGACAAGCTTTTTCTATTTCTGCTTGACCCACCTCACCCCCCAACCCTTCATACAGATGGTTGAAGCAAATCCTAAAGCAAAGCAAAGCAAATCATCTTATACCATCATTTCATCCATAAATGTTTCAGCATGTTTTCTTAAAAGGCAGTGAGTCTTTTAAAAAAATAATTTAAATTCCTTTATCATTATCCACGATTCCTTAATATTATCAAAGATCTAGTGTTCATATTTCCTTGATTGCCATAATATATAATTGAGCTTCTTTGTTTAAATCAGGGTTCTTGGCTGATGTATCACTTAAGATTCTCTGATCTTTATCTTCCTACTCAGTCTCTCTTTTGAGGAGGGTATTTATATTGAAATATAGTTGATTTACTCCCCTGGTGGTTCAGCAGTAAAGAATCCGCCTACAATGCAGGAGACACGGGAGGCTTGGGTTCAATCCCTGGGTCGGGAAGATCCCCTGGAGGAGGGCAGGGCAACCCACTCCAGTATTCTTGCCTGGAGAGTCCCATGGAAAGAAGAGCTGGTGTTCTGTAGTCCATAGGGTGGCAAAGAGTCAGACGCGATGGAAGAGACTGAGTATGCATGAGCACATAGCCGATTTATAATGTTACATTTGTTTCAGTTATACAATACAGTGAATCAGTATTTTTACAGATTATACTCCATTTTATTATGAAATAATGACTATTTTTTCTGTGCTGTACAATACATCCTTGGGGTTTATTTACTTCATACATAGTAGTTTTTTAATTTCAATTTTTTAAATTCTGAAAGTATGATAACACATTTACAGGAGACTTGGAAAATACACTGTATATTACAATTATTTTTTAAGGAGATAAATTAAGATTTTTAGTTGGAGTTTTAGTATCAAACTCTCAAAAATTAATAGAATGAATATGTAGAGAAATAGAATGATATACTAGACCTGAAAAACACTATGAACCAATTCAATATAATTAAGATTTATACAATTTTTACACAACAGTAGGACACAAATTCTATTCAAGTTCCCATAGACTGTAAATTGGGAGACTCTGGAACTTATCCAAGGACATAAAACAACGTGCAAAAATTTCATGGTCTTAAAGGTATTGAAATCACACAGGGTCTGTTCTCTTATCACAGTGGAATTACGTTAGAAACCAACATAAAAAGATATTTGAAAATAACCCACATCTTTTCAAGTGCAATGTGACATTTACCAAGAGAGTTACTCAGTCTCTCTCTATTTTCTTGATAAAGGATATAAATCGGAAAATATTTCTTAAAGTTAACCTTTACTGTAGGTAAGCTGCAGTTGCAGGTATGGTGCAAATTCAAACTGAAATAGTATTTAAAAGCATCCATTGGCAGAGTTCTCTAATTGACCACGGCAGATTTGAACTATAATAACTGAATAAGGTAAATCTATTACTTTGCAGACAAAGTATAAATATGTATGTTACACCAGATTACATTAAAATGTCTGTTAGTTTATTTTTCATGACCATTCCTGCTGTCAGTTCCACTTTCTCATTCACCTTAGTTATAGCTTAGTACTTAAAGTATTGAGTGGTCAAAGTTCAAACTTTAGGAGGAATGAAATGGCATTTCTTGGTCTTAAATTCTAATTATGCACCACAGGCTGAATTGTAGCTCTTTTCTCTCAAAATGTGTAGGTTTTCTGTTGATAAATTGGCATCTGTATTAGGGTGCAACCTTAGGGTAACTGACTGCTTACTTTTTAAGTTTTGTTAAACGCATATAGTGTGTTTGTATTTGCTGCATAATTGAGAAGTTTCATTTTTGCCCAAGTATTTTTTATTGTAAAGCTTTTTAGGAATTTGAAATCTTTCATCTTTGGAAAGAAATCTCAAGTTAATATTAAATCTTATTTTCAGTGGTTGAGTACTCAGATCCTGACTGAGGTGGTTTATTTGTAATACACTCTTTGTATCCTTAGGATCCTTAATTTCAAGTATACTGTATTTAATATTTTTAAAACACACAGTGTTTTAAAATGCAATGTAATGTTAACTTTTTAATTAACTTCAGTTTTTGGAGTCCTGTATTATTAACTTTAGGTCAGTAGTATAATTTTATACACTATAGAGATTTTGTTGTGTCCTAGCTTTGTATTTTAATGCTTGCTGCGTTCAGTGTAAATGTTTCCTTATTGTTTTGTTTTTACCATGAAGATCAGAATTTGTGAGAAAGAGTTAGATGCAAAGGTTAATTGAGCACCTATAAATTTGGCTGTTTAATTAAAATTCAGTTCCTCAGTAAACAGTAGTCACATTTTAGATGCTTAGTAGCTTCAGGTGGCAGTGGCTACTGTATTGGACAGCACAAATACAAGAACAAAATGGCTCTGTCACTGCAGAAAGGTCTTTTGAATAGTGCTGCTTTGCAGTGAGTTAGGTTCTGTCTAGACTCTGGGAATACAGAGATAAACATGACTGACAAGGCAAACACTTAGCTCCTGGTGGGGTTGAGAGATGGCAAACAAATAGCTGATGTCCATCATGTCATCATTAGGAAGAAAGATGAAAGTGGGTAAGAGAGAAGATGTAATGAAACAGTGTGCGGGGAGGTACCTGTTAACTAGGTGGTCAGGAAATGCCTTCTTAATATTTGCATGTCAGTGAATGAAGAGAAGGAGCAAGTCTTGTGAAGACCTGTAGGAAGACCCTTCTAGGCACAGGGAACAGCAAGTGCAAAACCCTGAAGTGAGAACAGATTGGACATACTTGAGGAATGGCAGCAAGGCATGTGCAAGTGAGGTCCTGGGAGAATGGTGGGTGATGAGGGGGGACATGACGGACAGTAGCCACATCATGTGGTACCTTGTGGTCTGTGGTAAAGACTTAGAATTTTAACCTGAGTGTGGTGAAAAGACATTGGAGGGTTTTGAGCAGAGGAGTGGCATGATCTAAATTATGTTTATTTAACTTTAATATGCCAGATTTACAAATAAAACAGTTAAAAACCCCCATGCCCTCCTTCTCCAACTCTAGCAAAATGGGCCCAACTGAGATCATTGATCCCATGGATGACCTGTCCTTCCTTTATATATATTATCTCCTTTATCCTTCCCTGTAATATTGTGAAGTAGGATTTGTGTTTTAAAAGATCACCCTGGCTGCCGTGTAGAGAGTTAAGTTTAGGGGGGCAAGAGGAAAAGCATGAGGGCCTTTGGGAGCCTGAGACAGCAGTCTTAAGTGAGAGGTGATGGTGGCTTGGAGTCGAACGGCAGGTGGTGGTTGAAGTGATGAGAAGCAGCCAGATTCTGGTGAAACCAGCAGGAATGCTGGTGTATGTAGTTAAGGAAAGAGGAGCAGGGGTGATGCCTGTACTGTGGTCCAGATGATGATGTGACTGCCCATAGGAGAGTTCAGTTTATTCATGTTAAGTTTAAGATACCTAGTAGAAGTCCAGAGGTTGTCAAGGACACATTTTTAGGTTAAGAAAAAGAGGAAAACCCAGTGAAGGTAACTAAGGAGATATGCTGCAATAGCTAGCTGTTGATTTATGGTCTGAGTTTGGCCTCCAGGCTTGCTAGAGCTGGAGCTAGCTATTGTAGTGTCTCATGTCCCATATCCCAAGCAACCCCTCAGCCACTGGCAGACTGGAATGATTGGTCCTCTGGATAGTAGGGAATCAGTGTTTCAGGTAGGAGAACATGATACATTGAAGAATACTGCTGAAGAATTTAGACAAACACATTGATTTGTGAAGGTATTAAATGTCTTTAATGAGCAATAGAATTTCTAGAGAATATAGTTACTCTTAAATGGAACACTAAGTAGAAGATTTTCTTGTATACTTTATAAATATTGCATTAGTAGTTCAAAATCAGAATTTTATTAAATTTTACTTTCTCCCTTTTTTTCTCATTTTAAGTAGATGAAATGCATGTAAAAATGAAAGCACCAAAAAGAACTGTGGGTGAAACTTGGATGGCCTAACAGTTTATTCAGATTTTAAGATTTATTTACATATTATATCATTAGCAAAAGGTGTGTTATAAGGGTAAATTTGTAAGTGAATATTGACAAGTTGTTAAGTTTCTGCTTAAAGTCTTATTTGCTATTTTAAGTTATTGTTTCTTACAGATTTTCTAATCTGTGCTTATTTTACTAGGAGTCATGGCTTTGAAAGAATTACCTTACTGATTTCAAACACCATTTTAGGAGTAATTTTCCATATGCCTTAAAAGAAATAACCAAGCAAAAAAAGGAAAGGGACAAATAAAAGATATTGCCATTCTCATCCACTGTTTAACCTGACATTTTCAGAAAACAGTCTCACACTGAACTTTGTACACTGCAAGTAGTTGTTATCTAGACTGTGAAGTAAAGATAAAAGCTGTAGTATCTGATCTTAAACAAGTCACTTTAAGCCCTGGACTTCCAATTTTACTTAGTTTTTATTTTTATTTTTAATCTGTGAAGTGAATGTTTTGTGCTAAATGAGTGTCAGTTATCAAACTGTATAGATAAGAATTTAATAAAAATTTGCTTAGAGTGGATAGTTTGTTTGTGAGAGGCACTGTGTAATTACTGAATCTTTGAGAGCATAACATCACTAGTTTCTGCTCTCATTTATATACACAAGGAAGCGTAATGTAACTGTTATCAGTATCCTGATGGAAGAGGGATAATTGAAGAAAAGCAGTTCTCTTTTTTAAAATAAGTGAAAAGAACAAATTATGGATGAAGTTTCACTGGAAAAGTGTAAGCCTGGAAGTTATTTGAAATGTTTACCTGAAGTAAGAGCAGATAAACGTAAAAACAAATTACCAAATAAAACTTGACAAGCAGATACAGATACTCAAGGTGCAATTCCCCAAATGAGCAAATGCTTGAACAGATTTTAAAGTCTTTGTCAGAAGGTTCTTAAACTTATCAAAAGGAAGAAACTACTTGGAGAATCAGTGAGGCTCTTTGGGCAGAGTTCAGAGGATATGCTCAGAAGTGATAAGTATGTTGTAGGCAGATAAACTTCATTCACTGAAGTTTTTTGGTCTCTCACTGTAAGTAAAGTATTATGACAGATAATTAGATGCCCTAACGTATATTCTTTGATCTCTTAAGTGATTCATAAATTGCAAAAATCAATACAAAATCTTAAAATTGATAAAAATGTGTGTCAGACTCTAGTCATGAGATGGAAATCATACCAGTGATTTTCACAGAGAATTTAATAAAACCGGTTGTTAACTAGGCATTTCCACTTAATAGTGGAAAGACAAAAGGGAACAGCAAGGTCTTGTCGGAAGCCACCACTGCCTCCTGACCGGAGAGCAAAGAGAAGAGGGCAAGTGGCTGGAAAGAAAGGCTGCAGCCCAAACTCAGGCCTCGAGGAAGGGGTTTGCACTCAGCTGGGACTAATGTCTTTGGGATCAGGAGAGGGGCCCAGTGGGGTAAGGGTACAGGGCTCAGCGAAGAGGGTTCTGCTGGCTGGCGCTGGTGTTCTAGGGGCACGGTGATACTGGTTCTGTGTCAGGAAGATACAGACTGGAACCAACTCTGGCTGCTAGAATGAACTGCTGCTGGCCTGAAGAGTGGTTGGGTTGCACTGGTGGCAAAAGGAAGCAAAAAATAGGACTAGGAAGCAAACAGAAAGTGCCGCATTTTCCTCCTCCAGCTTTCTGGTCTCAAGTACCCCTTGACTTCCAGGTGGCTCAGTGGTGGAGAGCCCTCCTGCCAGTGCAGGGACAGATTTCAATCCCTGGGTTGGTAAGATCTGCTGGAGAAGGAAATGACTACCCATTCCAGTATTCTTGCCTAGAATATCCCATGGAAAGAGGAGCCTGGCGGGCTGTAGTCCACGGGGTTGCTGAAGAGTCTGACACAGCTTAGTGACTAAACAAAAACAAGCACTTTATTGGCAGAGCCTAACAAGAAGCAAACTGTAAAGGAGAAAATGTGACTCACCCCCAGGATCACAAAGTAAGAGCGTGGAAGGGTAGTTTTAAGGCTGAGAAACAAAAGCTCAATAACTTGCAGGAAGAAAAATGAATCTACATCTTTCACACAAGGCATATTTAAGTGTCATTAGAACTTTATAGTCAAGAAATGCTATAGGAATTAATAGGAGAAGACAGATCCTTGTTAGGATAAACAGACAAGGCAGTGTTGGAGAGTAGTGTTTTAATGTGAATGTGATTTTAGCAGGCAGAAGTGAAGTGAGGGATGATTGCAGTAATGGAAGGAGATATTATAGGGTATGAGAAAGCTATAAAATTGCATAATGGAGGACATGGGACAGACCTGGATCAAATTGGTTTCTACTGATGACTAACTTTAATGCTGAAAGTCATTTTTTGTCTCTGACTCTCATTTCTCTTTCATCCTTGATCCTTTAGGCATTGAAGACTATTATTGGTTGGATCAAAACCATGTTTTAGGACCATTAATTTAGAGTTTCTGGAGTTGGAGGTGACAGAGAATCAAATATGGAGATACTTTCTTGAGCAAGTAAGTTGTTACTTGCTCCAGATACAGTTTTCTTATTAACACAGAAGTTTTTAATCAGGTCCATGTATAAGGTTGAGAATATCCTTCAATGCGTGAATATAATTACATGTGATTTTTATGTTGTCAAGGAAGAGGTTTCAGGTGTAATTTTCATCAAAATGAGATTAAATAAAAGGATGTTTGGAATTTGGTAGACCATTAAATGTAAGTAAACTTCTCAAAGCATATGTGTGTACTGTCATTATTCACTTTATTGGGCACTTAATATGTTGAAGGCACTTAGGAAAAAGAATGTAGGGTAATAAAAGTATATCAGTATATTAGGGAGCTGGTCCTGCTCTTTCATGGGGGGCATAGGTCCTAGGGAGGGCTGCCTGCCTAGGTAGTGATTTGTGCTAAGATATAGAAGGTGAAAAAGGAGTTAACGATGAAGACACTGAGGTGGTGAAATTGTGGCATTTTTAACAAAAGTGGATTGACAGTATTACCATAAATTTCCCTAGTGATTTGTTTTGAGGGTCCGCAGGCTGCTCTTGAACTTCCATAAGGAAGCGTGTTGAATATTTCTCAGATAGCCTTTGGAGGCTATCTATTAAATTCACAGATTCAAGTTAGAGGAGCCAATTTGGCCTAAGCTGGTGGTCTTCAATTTTGACCTGATGTCTAGATTTTTTTAAATCTTGGGTTGAACTGTGGAGTTACAAAAGATATTATTTTCATTGTGGTAAGATGTCCATAGCATAAAAATTAGCATTTTAACCATTTTTAAAGTGTACTGATTGGTGGCATTAAGTACATTTCACATTTTTCATGTTACCAGTCTGAAACTCGGTACACATTAAATAACAGCTTCCTATGCTCTTCCCCCTCCAGGTACTGGGAACCGCTATTGCATTTTTCCCCTTTATTAATTTGACTGTTCTGGTACCATGTATCAGTAGAAACTGAAAACACTGTTTAATGTCTGGCTTAACTTCACTTAGCATGATATCTTTAAGGTTTATTCATGTTGTGGCACTACTAGCATTTCATTCCTTTTTTTTTTTTTTTTAAATGGAGTTCATTTTTTAGAGCAATTTTAGATTCGTATTAAAATTGAACAGAAAGTACGGAGTCCTCATACACTACTCCTACCCCCATGGATGCACAGCCTCCCTCACGTCAGCGTCCCACACCAGAGTTGTGTATCTGTTGTGAAATACAAACCTCAGTGATACATCATTTACACTGGAGTCCTTGGTTTATGTGAGGGGTCACTCTTCTTGTTGTACAGTCTGAGTTTTGTGTAAAGACATAGTGTCATACGTGGTATTTTCACTGATCCAGAAGCAAGTTGCCCTCCAAATACACATTCTGCATCTATGGATTCAGAAAGCCACAATCCATACACATGATACACCATCTGCAGTTGGTTGAATATGTGGAGGCAGAACGGTATGGAGGGTTAACAGTATTCTTCACCACTATGCATTCACAGTTTAAAAGAACATGCCAGTTTCACTTAAAATTGTTCTTAATTAAGTAAAAAATTACTAATCTTATTAAGTCACAATCCTTGAAAACACGTAATTTTAATATTCTGTGTGGTGAAATGGAAAGTGTGCCTGAAGTATTTTGGCTGCATGCCAAAGAATGATGGTTGTCTCGAGGAAATGCACTTGTCATTCTGTTTGTATTTTCTGCAATGGACATGATTTTAATTTAAATGACTAACTATGCTTATTCAGACTTGGGTATTTGTAGATATTTTCTCAGAAATGAAAAAAATAAGCCTATCAGTTTCAGGAAAATAGTGTCTGTGCTAGAGATAAAATTTGAACTTTCAAGCAAAAATTAATATTTTTGGAGAACTTGTATCCACCATCTGAGTTTTATCTGTATATTCTATTTTTTTGCTCTTCATTTTTTTCATCTCTCTTCATTAGACTTATTTAGAAGCTGCTAGAGGATTTACACACACACACACAAATACATACATACATATATATAATATAAAATGAAGGAGAATATATGTATTCTCCTTTATTTCCAAGGACTGTTTTAACAGAGCACAGTGCTTGAGCTTGGCAGTTTTCTTGTTTGAGCGTACTGACCGTACTGACTGCAACGCTTCGCTCTGTTGGTTCCCACTGCTGTTAGGAAGTCCGCTATGAGTCTGAACTGTTGCTACTTTATAAAAGTTACTTCCCTCCCCACCCCCCCCACCTCCCCCATAAGACTTTGCTCCTTGTCTTTTATTTTCTGCTGTTTGACAATGATGTATCCAGGTGTGGTTTTCTTTTTTATTGATTTTCCTTGGAATTCAGTGAGCTTCTTAAATCTGAGATCTTGAGTGAAGTGTCTAAACACATCTGAAAAATTCTCATCTTTAAAATATTAATGCCATTTTTCTCCTTCCCTTTAAAGACTAATTGATTGTATATAAGACCCACTTACTGAATTTTTTGTTTCTCTTTGTCTCATTCAAACATACATTTGTTGAATTTGTTTTATTTTTATTTTTCAGTTCTAGAGTTTCTGTCCAGTTATTCCAGCACTGTTTGCAGAAAAAGACTCTTGTTTCTCTTTTGGATTGCTTCGGCTCCTTTGTCTGAAATCATCAGTTGACTGTACTTGTAGGCCTGTCTTGGGGCTCTTCCACTGACCTATGTTTGTCTGTTCGTTCACCAGTTCTGTGCTGTCTTGATTACTGTAGTACAGTAAGCCTTGAAATCGAGTGGTGTGAGTCCTCCAACATTGTTCCGCTTTGGTCTTGTGTTGGGTAGTCTAGTGTTTGCCTTTATGTGTAAACTTCAGAAATCATTTTGTTGATAACTATAAAGTAACTGGCTGGGGTTTTGATTGGAATTGTGTTGAATCTATAGATCTAGTTGGGAAAAATTGTTGCGTTAACTACTGAGATGATGTATAACTGGGATTGTTTTATGTAAGAGCTCTTTTTACTTCCAGTTCACCGTTACTCTGGCAGGGAGCCCTTACAGGTTCAGCTTGAAGTAGGGATAATATACCAGAGTCCCCATGTTTGTCTGGCTCTGGAGTTTGACTTTTCCCTGTGAGGCCTCTGAAAGGTTAGTTCCGTTTTCCAGGCTTTTCGTTGGAATTGGGTATTTGGTTCCACAGCCCTTGGAACCTGAGTACTGTGATCTTGCTTTATTTTGGGGACCCAGCAATTGTTCATCACCTTGTTACCTCTTGAATGCTTTTGAGTTGTTAAAAACTATTTCATCCAGCTTTTAAAGTTATTTTCAGGACGGGAATCAGTTCTAATGTCCTCCTCTATCATTGCTGAAAATGAGTTTCCCCAGTTTCCTGTCTCCCTCATAGAATTGGTGGTCAGTGTATTTAGACTTTAAAATTTTGTGTAAATTCTTGGAGGAGCGGGATGAATTCTCCCAACTTTTGAATGTCTGTTGACACCTTCCAGACAGTAATAGGTAAGTAGATCTTCAAAAGCTCTACCTGTGGTGAAGAAATGATGCAGTTGAGTTTTTGTGTGGTCTGGTTAGTATAAAATGTGCCTTGGTTTTGGGCACTGAACAGTTGGGCAAAGAACCTACCAGTAGTTTTGGGTTTGTAGTATAGATTGCTACTCATCTGTCCCAGTTTTCATTCATTCTCTCTCCGTGATAGAATTCCCAGTTTTTTGCTGGGCTGTGCTGTGCTTACTCACTCACTCAGCCAGGTCCCGACTCTCTGCGACACCATGACTGTAGGCCACCAGGCTCCTCTGTCTATGGGGATTCTCCAGGCAAGAATACTGGCGTGAGTTGCCATGCCCTTCTCCAGGGGATCTTCCCAACCCAGGGATGGAACCCAGGGCTCTCACAATGCGGCCATATTCTTTACCAACTGAGGCACCAGGGAAACCCAAGAATACTGAAGTGGGTGGCCTACCCCTTCTCCAGAGGATCTTTCCAACCCAGGAATCGAACTGGGGTCTCCAGCATTGCAGGCGGATTCTTTACCAGCTCAGCTAAAAGCTCACATACATGTATGCATTTAAGCAGACTTCAAATCCAGCTAATTTTTATTCTTGCTATACATCCCCCTTTCTCCTAGTCTGTACCAGCATTGTTTCTTGAGCTTGTCACGTCTTGCCTGTATTGCTCAAGTAGACATACAACTACTTCTTTGTTTAGAGTCTTGTAACTGATATTTTCTTTTTCATCAGCAGAAATGAAAGAACTTTTCAACTATGTTACTCCTGTGCTTGCAGAATTGATTTTAGTGTCCTTAGTTTTCAACTCTTTGTGATCTGGTCCCATTTGTCATTCCTAACCCTACATTTGATACCCTAATAACACCAAATATTAAAAATTTCCCTCCCCTTGTATTTGTGGTTCCTTACGACTGTGTCCTTTCTCATGCCTAATCCAGGGTTAACTTTCTTTTAAAGTAAATTAGTTTCAGGTATTTTTTTAGTTTAATCAACTTTACATGTTTCTGAACATGAGAATAAATAGGCTCTGCTGTTGAATGCAGTGTAGCCTGAAATCTACACTGTGTTTATATAGTGTTTATATATCTAGTGGTTTTTATCCTAAGTTGCAAATTTTGTTTTTCTTAAGATAATCTGTTAGAAAAAGTGATTGTAATATGTGAGTCATAAAATTAAATTGTTTCAGAATTGGGCTTATCTAGACCAGTCTCCTGTTTCACATATAAGGAAATTGTGGCCAGGAGAAATTAGTGATTCTGTCAAGTCAAAATTAGTTAGAAGCAGAATCAAGGTCTGTCGTGAGTTTCATCCTAATATAAATATCTGCTTAACGAAAATCTTCAAGTGTGTTGAAGTTTTCAAGTGTTCTTATCCCTGTAGTACATCTAGGATTACCACACCATGTTTCAAGGGCCTGTAGTTCTTGTGTGAATAGCAACTTGGGTAATGAACTGAGCAGTATGCATTCTTAATTTATGCCTTAACAACTCTGATTCTGTAATGAATGGTTTGCTTACAGTCGCTTTAATATACTTACCTTCTTGACAGTTCATTCTGGGAGGAATAGTTAAGTGTTTAAGTGAAACAGGCATGGTAGATACAACACTTAACAGTTATGTGTGTCTTTGTTTTTAGCATCAAGCATTGCACGATTCTCTCGAATAATGTAGATCACCTTTTACTGAATTTAACACTGTCTGATATCATGGTCTCCCTGGCAAATGCCTCAACTTTGCAGAAGGATTCCAGTTGGATAGAAAGGATAAGGAAATTTGTAACAGAAGCCCTTGAAGATGGGTCTAGGCTAAACAGTAAGCAGCTGAACAGATTGCTTGGTGTCTCCTGGAGGTTAATGCAGATGCAGTCAGACAGAGGTGGGTGTCAATGCTCTGTCCTTACTTAAGAGAGGGGCTCTTACGCATACTGTTAATGTTGAGCATCTAATTTTGAGTTCATACCTGTCAAACATTTCATAGTCATTTACGTTCGAGCCATAAAAGGTAGCCAGCATAATCATGAAGGAATGTCTGCTTGAACCCTGATGGCTGAGAACACCCCCTTTTCGGTGGGTAGGTCCACTCTGAAGCTGATGGGTAGGTTTTCTACTAGATTACATAGTTGGAGTGAAAGAAGGTAAGTTTTATTAATAGGAAATGACATTGAGCCTAAGGATAAAGAAATACTTTTCTGATCTAGTTTGACTAGAAATTGGTGGATCCTTATCTCTTTACCTTTCTTGTAACTTGAAGTTATGTTGCATTAGGTCAGTTTTTAGTGTGACTTACTAATTCTTTTCATTCAAGCAGAACTTTGCTGTTTGGTTCCTGGCTTATCCACCTTTCTAGTATTGTGGTATTTGTTGTCCTTTCCTAGGTTTGTTGTCTCTTAGGAAAATTTGTACTGTAATCTCCGATTGGTTTGACTTTTTTATTAGGCCATTGATGTAGGATTTTGATGGTAGTCATCAGTTTGTGGCTAAAATCTGCTTCCTCATAGGAACAAGGTGCTTCTGTGCTTTTTAGAAGAATTATGGTGCTGGTGAAGAAACATTTTGACTCACATGCAGCTGTTTTCTCTTGTTTCTTAGAGGCTACAGAGTCTCTCATAAAGGCAGTTTATACATTGTATCAGCAGAGAGGCCTTCTCCTTCCAGTTCCGACTTTGTTACTGAAGTTTTTCAGTAAAAGCTATCAAAAAGAAGAACTGAGATCTTACAGAATCCGGTACAGTTCCTTTGTTATTTTGCTTTTCTTTTTCTTACCAGGTTACTTTGTAATCTGTATGAATAAGATGATAGGGTGATTAAATCTTTGGAGAAAATCTTCTTTTTATCCTTTTTGGTTTTATTATTATTTTTTTTTAAATAAAAAGGCGTACATAATAGTTTCAGTAACCTTTATACACATAACTGAGAAGGTAAAAGTCTCTTTGAGCATATATTTCCACTTGTCTGCTTAACAGCTAAAGGACAATTATTGGAACCACCTGTAGCAGCCTCAGAATTTTGTTTTGCTTCCCATAAAAATTATGGAGGTTTAACCTCCGGCCCTTAGTGACATATTGGGACACATGGTATAAGAATGAGGGCAGTAGAAGAGGAGAGGTGTACAATAGGTGAAAGAGATTAAAAGGTGCAAACTGAGTTATAAAGTAAATAAGTCATGGGGATATAATATACAGCATAAAGAATATGACCAGTAACTTTTATTAGGACAGGTGGTTACTAGACGTATGGTGACCATTTGCAATGTGTACAGATGTCAGACTATTATGTGATACATACCTGAAACTAACATAATACTGGGTGTCAAAAATGTTTCAATAAATTTTTAAATGGCGGTATCTTAAAGAGCAAAAGTGTCCAGCTTGGTTTGGTGCTGTCTGATGATGCAGACAACACAAAGAGTAGAACTCAGGAATCAGTCTTAGATGTGGTGAGTTTGAGGTTTACTTGGGATAGTCTGGAAGAGATGTTTGGGTGAAAGATAACGGGATTTGTGGTACCTCAGCATACATAGGTAGTTGTTAGAACATATTCAAGTCTTTACTGTGAGTCAGGTGCTTTTCTTAATTTTTCAGTAATTCTCATACTTTTATGGAGGTACTGTTGGTTTCTGCCTTATAGAAGGAAGCTTAGGTTAAATAAGTTGGTGAGTGTCATGCTGTTAAAGGGCAGCCAGACTGAGACTTAAGTTCAAGTCTGGTAGACTCCAAAGGTTGTGTGTAAATCACTGAACTCTTGGGGGACAGCAAAAGTGATTGCCGTGTCCAAGATGAGACATTAGAGAGTGAGCAAGTATGTGCAAGAATGGAAATAACCCAAGTTTGAAGCCACTTAATGTGGGGGCACCCTATACTGAATGCATAAATGACTTAATATAGTAAAACGGTCATTACAAATTAGTGTAAATAGTTCACAAGCTAAGTAGAGCCTGTGTCCTTTAAGATAAAATTACAATGTACATAGTGCCCCAAACTACATAAACTTTTAAAATACAGTGGGTAAAACCTTAGAGAATACTATAGATGAATATAGTATGCCAGTCATCTTATAGGCTCTCAAATGTTTAAATAAATGTGGTGTATTTCCCTTTTCTTTGATGGCCTTAGATACCGTAGTAAAGTGTTATCACGTTGGTTGGCTGGTTTACCACTGCAGCTTGCACATCTCGGCTCCCGAAATCCTGAGCTTTCAACACAGTTTGTTGACATTATCCATACTGCTGCAGCCCGAGCAAATAAAGAGCTACTCAAAAGTTTACAAGTTACTGCTCTCCGAATCTATGGTAAGAGTGTTGTTTACCTGTGTATGTAATAATCGGTCTACCCCGACTTAAGAACAATGTTTCAAAGGGGAGATCTTTAGGTTTTACTTTTCCTTCAAATTATACATTAATTGTACCATGGTAAAATGAATAAAATATCAAACAGTAAATTCATTTTCAATAGTATTACTTAATACAATAGTTTAAGAAAACTAAAGGTTGTAGATGTGTCTTCAGATCTTAAATTATCTTTTAAGCCACGAAATTCACAAATTCAAAACTGATCAGGTATTTTTATAGAATTCTTTTGAAACTTTGATGGCAAATTTTACTTATTTAATCGTTATTGAGATCTTGTACGGCTTTCATATATTAACGTTTCACTCACCCCTGAAACCTTTTCATTCTTTTAGCAAAAATATCAATAAAAATATACATATATGCATATGTATAATTAGTATTTATTATTAGGACACAGTTTATATACCATAAAATTGGCCATTTTACACTGTGCAATTCATTAATTTTTATCATATTCCCAAGATTGTGCGATAGTCACTATTATCTTATTCCAGAATATTTTTATCACCTCAAAAAGAAACTCTACCATTAGTAGTCCATCCCTATTTCCTCATTTCTTCCTACCTCAGCTCCTGACAACCACTGTTCACCATTTCTGTCTCTCTGTATTTGCCTGTTTTCATCATTTCTCACAGATGACATTGTGTGATGTGGATCTTCTCAGTATGGCTTCCGTCACTTGGCATACTGTTCTTAGGATTTACGAGCATATACGAGTACTGTATTTCTTTTTAATGCTGAGTAACATTCCACTGTTGAATATACACCACTTTATATTTACCCATTTATTAAATGACAAACGTTGGTTTGTGTCTACCTTTTGTGTGTGGTATTTAAAAATCTGTATTTTTCAGTATTGCTTATATATAGGAGTGTGTGTGTATACTCAGATAAGTCTTTGGTTTTAAATTCAGTTCAGTTTAGTTGCTCAGTCGTGTCCAACTCTTTGCAACCACATGAACTGCAGCATGCCAGACCTCCCTGTCCATCACCAACTCCTGGAGCCCAACTAAACCCATGTCCATGAAGTCGGTGATGCCATCCAAGCATCTCATCCTCTGTTGTCCCCTTCTGCTCCTGCCTTCAATCTTTCCCAGCATCGGGATCTTTTCCAACGAGTCAACTCTTTGCATCAGGTGGCCAAAGTATTGGAGTTTCAGCTTCAGCATCAGTCCTTCCAATGAACACCCAGGACTGATCTCCTTTAGGGTGGACAGGTTGGATCTCCTTGCAGTCCAAGGGACTCTTAAGAGTCTTCTCCAACACCACAGTTCAAAAGCATCAATTGTTCTGCGTTCAGCTTTCTTCACAGTCTAACTCTCACATCCATACATGACCACTGGAAAAACCATAGCCTTGACTAGACAGACCTTTGTTGACAAAGTAATGTCTCTGCTTTTTAATATGCTATCTGAGTTGGTCCTAACTTTCCTTCCAAGGAGTAAGCATCTTTTAATTTCATGGCTGCAGTCACCATCTGCAGTGACTTTGGAGCCCAGAAAAATAAAGTCAGCCACTGTTTCCACTGTTTCCCCATCTATTAGCCATGAAGTGATGGGGCCGGATTAGGTTGATATTATAATTGTCCCTGTTTGGCAAAAGTGCTTGTTTTTTTTTTTTTTTTTTTTTTTTTTTTTTTTTTTTTTTACTGTTTTGCTTTGTTTCTAATACCTTTAACTCCATCAGTTATTATTTCAAATAACACATTTGAATATTATGAAATCGAGTGTTAAATGTTATCTTTAAATAATGATTGTATTTAGTCTTACTCTAGGCAGTACCTTAAGCCATACATATATATTTTTTTTCATGTAGTTGATATGTTAGAATTCAACATAGCACAGTGAAAATGGTCAGTCTGCTTTATTAATTCTTGTTTGTATATCTTTTAAAATTTAACTTGTCTTCCTGCCTCACTAGATCCACAAGAAGGCACAGTGGTGGTTCTGTCAGCAGAGTCTCAGCAGCTTTTGGTCCAGCTTGTGTATTTTCTACCCAGTCTGCCTGCTGACTTGCTTTCTCGGTTAAGCTGCTGCTGTATTATGGGAAGACTCAGTGCAAATTTGGCTGCCATGCTTATCAGGATACTGCACATGAGGTAGCATGCTAAAGTGAGCTGTATTTCAAGTGTATAATCTTCTCCCTCACCCTTCCCCTGTCACTGGCAGTTTATGAACTGACTTTTTAAAATGCCGCCCCTCCCTTCATTTGCTCTTAAAACGGCAGTTAAAACTGTTGATGATACTGGGTAAGAGGAAGGTCACTGGGGCAAGACTGTTCCAGGTGGTTTGCTTAGCGGTTTGCATTGTCATGATTGCAGTCACTAAGTCCATGGGCTGTAGTCCACCAGGCGCCTCTGCCCATGGGATTTTCCAGGCAAGGATACTGGAGTGGGTTGCTGATTCTTTTTCCAGGGGATCCTCCTGACCCAGGGATTGAATCTTGTTCTGCTACACCACAGGTGGATTCTTTACCGCTGAACCATCAGGTAGAAACATACAGTGATTTGTGTAGGTGCATTGAAACAAGGGTTAAGATTATCAGAAGTGTGTAGCCATAGTAAGGATTCAGTGACGGATGAGAGTGCTGTGTTTTAAAACTTCTGGTGTTATGAAATTGTAATACAGGTCTTTCTTTTTGGAAGGGAGCTCAGTTCAATGTAGGTGGTGAAATAAAAGCTTGCGGACTCAGGGAATCATTAAAATATCTGTGGGTGGGTGGGTGGGTGTGTGTGTGTGTGGCAAAATATACATAACCTAAAACTTCCCATTTTAACCAGTTTTAGGTATACAGTGAGAATTGTTTGGGGCATTAAGTACATTCACACTGTTGTGCGACTGCTACCACTATTCATCTCCAGCACTGTCATCGTTGCAGACTGAAACTCTGTACTGATTATTTCCCCTTCTCCCAGCCCTTGTTTACCACTATTTTGTCTTCATGATTTTGATATATTCATCTGTTAATGGATACTCGGTTGTTCTGCCTTTTGGCTGTTACAAATAATGCAGCTATAAACATTGGTGTGCAGACACCTGTTTGAATCCTTTTAATTCTTTTGGCTGTATACCCAGAAGTAGAATTGCTGAATCATATGTTAATTTTCTGTTTAATTTTTCAAGGAGCTACTTTCCAGAATGTGACTGTGGTGTTTTACTCTCAAAGGTCTTAAAACTAATAATGTTTCATGTTGCTAGTGTTCAAAGTATCCTTTAAAATGTAATGTTTGTATCAGGCATAGTACTTTCATATTCAGCCATTTGTTACTGATTGTGGCTCAAGGCCAGGGTCTGATACAGTTTTAGGCAGGAGTTGAATCTGGGCTGTAGCTGAAAAATTTAAAAACTAGCTTCTTTGTGGCTTCTTGTGCAGACCCTCTGCCCCAATTAAACAGGAGTGGCTCGCTTTATTAGTAGACTTTCTTTAGCTTTGTTTGCCAGTCTCTTCGTACCAGGATAAGACGTATGTTTGAATGTTGTCGCCCAAATTGTGCTTCATAACTGATAATTACTTTTTCCTTTTAGCAAAAGAGAGCTGTTTGCAATATGTTGTCTATATATGAAACCCCTCTTTGTCTAGTTCAGTACTAAATGCCAGGTCTTTAAGAAATACAATTTAACTTAAGTGGTTTTATGACTGTTAACTTCCAGTAGAGGGCACTCATTTCCCATGATAGAACTTGTGGAGGATCTGTTTTGGCATTCATTTAAAACATGAGTCAGGTGCTCGGGCCTGGTGCACAGGGAGGACCCTGAGGAGTCGGGTGGGGAGGGAGGTGGGAGGGGGGATCGGGACGGGGAATACGTGTAACTATATGGCTGATTCATGTCAATGTATGACAAAACCCACTGAAATGTTGTAAAGTGATTGGCCTCCAACTAATAAAATAATATTAAAAAAAAAAAAATAAAGTGGTTAAGGTTGTAAAAAAAAAAAAAAAAGTGACTTTTGAACACCTCTTAAAATTAATTCTCTTTAGAACTTGTATTTAGTATCTTTTTTGGCATTAATTACGATTGACTTGTGCTCAATAACTTTGGTCAAGGATTTTTTCACAAGTCTTTTTTTACATTTTTTTGTGGGTTTGTGGTGAGTACTGAGAAAATATTAATTTACAAGTAATGGTAATAGAAGTTTATAATCATCAAAAGCAAGTTGTCATGTAGTTAAAAGTGTACCAAGTTAAACTTTGCCTTTTAGCATTTGCACAGTCTTAGTAGACTTCTCTTTCTGTAGATGTTTTGTCCCTATTCAAACTAATCTCTTTAAAAATTAAAACAAGATGGGGCCTTTTCAACTTTCCCAGGCCAGTGGTATTATCATTGCATCACTTTTCCTAGATTTAGAATTGAAGAATAATGTTCGGTTATTCTTAAGGAATGATGTTCTTCTAAGGAATACCGTTCCTTAGACATCACCTGGGTTATTTCATGTCTTTGGTTTTCCCCTCCGTCCTTGATGGTGACGGTAAACCAGCTAGCTTTCTCACTGTCTCCCACCTGCACCGTTCACCTGAGGCATCCCACTCCTCAGCTCCGTCTGTGCCAAGGACTGTTGGCAGGCTCCTTTTCCTGAAATATTCCTTCAATAATTTCTGATTCTCATCTGCTATATTAATTGGGCTCTGCGGTCTAGTTCACTCTGGGTGTTAGCGTTCTGACACTGTTGTCTCCAGCAGGGGAAGTTCATCGGAGAGCAGGTCACCACCAGACCATCTCCGTTTGTTCAGTGTGTGAAAAACCCATCACCTTAGAGTTGTTGGTGTTTAGTTTGTCTTAAAAACTGTACTTAGAATTGCTGTTCCTGCCTTTTTCACTATTCACTTAGAGGTTTTTTGAGTTTTTCCTCTCCATCTACCTGTGGTGTTCTGCTGACCGTTACTCTTCTTGCCCTCTCTGCCCCTAGTTCATTTACAGCTGGTTTGGGGAACATGAGACATGCATGTGGAAACGTAGTCTATGCTGTTAGATAAAAATACCAGAGAAGGGAGAAATTACTGAGAAATTCAGCCTGGTTTTGAAGCAGGGTGAATATGTGAGCTGGCCTGCCAGGAGCAGGTCTGGTTTGCTTCTGTTGTCCAAGCATAATTGATATAGCATCCCTTCTAGTCTCAGAACTGTTCTGGTGTGGCCAGTATGTGTGGTCATTGTAGTTTTAAGGACAGAGTGATACATTGCTTGTCTTTTGTCCAAACTAGATTTTTAAATGGATTTGCTACTCTTTTTAGCCACTGGACAGCACAGTGTTCACTGGGTATAAGAGGATATTAGCTTCTTTTCTAATCACCCATTTTGTACTCATTTCCATTGAGCATCTCTGACTTTTTATAACCTCTTAGCTTGTGATATTCTCTCCCATAGCCCTTTAAGCAAAGAGAAGTCCTTTAAGTAGAAGTGATTCAGAAAAATGTTGCCATTATTTTTAACTCCCCAACTTTTAAGAATGTTAATAAATACAGTTGTTTCAGTGGTTAAAAAAAAAAAGTGCTTCTCATTGAATTAGAAACTCCATATTTTGTCTTGACATTTATTCAGATTTCTATTATAAAAGTTTGTCCCAAAAAAAAAATTTGTCACAAAAAGCTATCCAAAAAGATAGCTTTTTGGATCTGATTATTCTCAGCTTTTTGTTTTTTTGCTGTATTCATGGCTGACATTTGCTGTATTCCTTCTTAGTCTTACCTTGAGGAGAGTTTTTAAAGGTATCACTGGAAACTGATCTCATAGCAGGAACCAGATAATCTTCATTTAATGAGAAGCTGCTTTATGTTTAGCTATTCCCTTAAGTCCACTACCAATACTTTAGCTGCAGTATTGTGACGTAGACTAGTTATAAAGCCTCGCAAAGTATAGGAGTGCATAGTTATTGCAGAGTGGCTTTAAATTGAAGTATTCTTTACCTAGTTAAGATGCTTTGGTTTAGGTAGGAAGCAGGAGCTTGTTTAAACTTAGCTCATTCATATAAACAAGGTAAGACTTTTTTTTTTTTTTTTTTTTTTTAATGAAGATGAGGTAGTAAATACATAGCAGCTGAACCTACTACTGAAAAGCAGAACTTCACCTTGGCTCCTTGAAACTGAGTTTTGAGTGGTGTGGAAAAATTTTCCAGTTGTACCATATAAGTGGGCTGGTTATGCTTTTCAAGGAAACTTTACATAAACATATGTTAGAAATTATATTTTCCATATTACGATACTTGAACCCCCTTACATGTAAAGATGATACATGCTACGGATTTTTGACTGAGCTCTTAAATTATACTTGTATTCCATAAAGAATAGTCATATATTCTGTGCTTTATTCCTGAGTCTTCAATTTGGTCACTTCTAGTACTAGGTCTCCATTGTTTATTGTAGATCATCATTTTCTGGATGGAAGTCTTCAGTGAAAGAATGGAATGGAAGTGATCAGTTAAACATCAGTAATGAGGACTATTTCAGCTTCTTATTTTCAACACTTACAGGTAACTGCCCTGATCCACCAAGTTAAGGAAAGGAAAAGAACCTAGTATGAAAATTCTCCTGAGATTTACTGTCTTACCTGTTTGGGTCTAAGTTTTGGACCTCACTGCATAGCTTAATAAGATGGGGAACAGAATATCCATTTTAAGCATGTTTAACATGTTCGGTGTGTTAGGAAAAACATCACATTTTAATTAGCCATATTTTGCTTTCCATTGATGTCAGAGAAAAATTAGTAAAATGAGTCTTGATGTGTTAGATTAGTAAGTATTATTACTGTTGTTTTAAATGATCATACTGTCTTTGGTAGTTTTGTTTTGTAACTGGATGATAAAGATGACAGTGTTTGAAATTTTCTGAAGACTTAAAATTAAGAGACTTATTGAAATATGTTGTCAGAATCCAAAAATAGCTTGAAAAGTTCTGATAAGGAGCTGAATGTAGCAAGATAAATATCATATAAAAGAAACAAGTAACAAGTAGACTTGTACATGTTTGTTTGATAGTTTTGGATGTATGCGTTTGAGATGGATGTGAGGGCTTTATGTTTTAATTAGTAGTACCTGTCAAAGGGATTAGTGGTTTTAAGAAACTCATTAGGAATCAGCCAGGAGTGTGATATGGCTTCCCAACTAGATGATGGCTCTTTAGGGCATGTTCATGGAAGTACAGTGATCTGAAAACATCAAAGCAGGTAGCTAGGGTCAGACCACATTGTGCTCGTATTCTGATCATTCTAAGAGCTGTCTTTCAGGAGGGACTTGGGCAAGTTGTTTGTATAGGTCAGACTAGGTGTAATAGAGGTGGTAAGAGAATCAGAAATCTTATTATATGGAATAGGTAGAAGGAAGTACACAGTAATTGTTGAAGAAATAGACTTAGGGGGGATGGAATAGTTTTAAGACACTTGAAAGGCTATTATGTAAGAATACAGAGTTTGGTATATGTATGAAGGAGCATATTGTTTTTCTTGTTCATTTGCTTTTTTAAACCTGACATTAATTAGAATGATTATGTCTTTCACACTTATTTAAGTATAAAGGTGGCAAAGCCCTCAGTTTAAGGGATATAATATTGTTTCTTGATGTATTACACATTTGATTCAGGCCAAATCTTTGTGTACATAATTATATGAATTTTACTACATCGCTGGCATTTCATTTTTTAAAATAATACATAAAGTACAGAAATTCAGAGAAAATAGCTTGTTAGCTTGAAGAATTTAACTTGAAGATACATGTCTATTTTTTAAAAATTACTTAAGAATGTTACTTGCTTTGTGATTTATTTTAAATTGGATTTCTTTATACTCAAATTAGGGTTTTCAAAAGAGGAACTGACTTGGCTTCAGAGCCTTTGAGGAGTGCCCCATGTCATCCAGACACAGCTTTCTCCCGTGCTACTTTACCTCACTGACTTGGATCAGTTTTCACACCATTGGGACATAACAGAGGTAATGGTCCATTTGGAAAGGCATGGAAGATTGTTAGAATTCAGTTCATCCACCGCCAATAGTTACTGTGTGCTAGCGTTGCCTTGTGTAAGATGTTTCTAGAGGTTGAGAGCAGTATAAAGCACAGTCCCTGTTCTGAAAGTGCGTGTGACCCTTGGATAGGCGATGTGGATTCCTGAAAGAAGAGTTTTCATAAAGTTATGCCACTAGAATAGAATAAATTAGCAGTTTGAATGCTACACATTTATTTTCTTTTTGCCTAGTATAGGGTAAAAGGAAAAAGAGGAAAGACTTCATGGAAAAGGAAGAATTTTACGTAGATACTGAAGGATTAATAAGAGTTAAGTAGGATTTTGTATCCTTGAAGGTGGGTTTTTCTAAACAGAAATAATTATTTGGAAGCTCCTTTGGTTTTAAAGAATTAGTATGTAGTTTATCAAAGTTACATTTTAAACCCCAAATTTCCCTTAAATTTTAAAGTTCAACTTAACAAATCTTTTTAGATACATATAGTAAGTTTAGGGAATCATTTTAAAAGGAGACTTAAACTATATTGCATCCCTTTTACATACATATTTAAAACTTTAAAAAACTGTTTAAATAACTTAATATATTCACTATTTGGTAAGTAGTTCAGTTTTCAGACAAACCTTCACAAATGTTATGGTAAATCTTAAAACATTTAATAAACTTACAAGCATGGTACATATTAATATCTTAAGTTTCAGTACTATTTATAGTGAAATTCAAATTAAAATTACAAGTCTAGGTTAGCTGTTAATTCTGTTTTAAATTGAAATTATAGGGCTGATATTTTATGCTAATAGTCAGAATTGTTTTACATTACAAATATATAAATATGTAAAGCATCATAAATACTGGTACTAAGGATTTGAGTCTGTAAGATATTTATATATTAGTTAATTTCTTTTATTTATTTCTTCAGTTTCTTTCCTTGCATTGAAAGGTACTTGCCCAGTAGAATTGTAGTTGTGTCATTCCAAATAATGTTGGTTGGAACCTTTCTTGCACATTCCGAGGTTGTGTTCTGTGCTAGCATTTTTTTTTTTTTTTTAATGATTCATAAGGTTTTGGTTGGGGCACTGAAGTCCTTGGGAACTTCTTTCCTTGTAACTCGTAATTGCTCGGCCATAGCCTTTCCAAACAAAAGATAACCTTTGTAAGTGTTCTCAACAGGGTCGTCTCTAGAACCTGAATCTGTTTTATTGCTGTACCAATTGATTTTATTCAGCTGATCTATTGACGACTTCTTTCATTCTTTTCCAGAATACTCTTTACATTCTTCCTGTATCTTAGGGCTACACCTTTTGTAGACATTTAACACATTTCTCTCATGGTTTTGTTTGACTGTGATCACAATACTTGGGTCATGCCAGGGACACTTTCTTCTCTGTATCACCTAGTGCCTAACTATGTTCATATATTGGCTTTCAAAAAATAGTGGATTAGAAACAATGAAAACTAAGGAGTTGGGTAACCAACCTGCATATTTAATATCTGGCATTTTATCTTAATCCATAGTACATGCAGAGAGTGAAGCCTTGCACACTGCTGGATTTGAAGGGTTGGGTTTAGTGTCAGTAAGTGTTCTGTAAGCTTGTTTCTGATGTATTTAAACTACCTCATGCATGGATTGGGGAAAGCGTGGTATGGGGATTGATCAGTGGGCCCCAGATTCCAGACAGAGACTTGTTAAGTGTCTAGTTTGATAACTTGAACAACTCCAATAATCTCTCTCTGACAATTTTAATTTTTCTGAATCACGTCATCTGTGTAAAGACACAGATGTCGTGAAAATGTGATTGGTTATATTTCTGAGTGTACATTGGCAAGAACATGTATTAAACTTCAAGGATGCTGTCTTTGAAATGTTAAGACATAAATTAGGAAAAATCTGAAAGTTTCTTTCTTAGCTTTTGAAGTTAAATGAAGATTCCAGTTCTATTTTCGATAAAATTTGCCTTTAAGTTGGCCTTATCACATGAAATTATTTGAAATATATGTAGTTTTTGACAGCCTTAGTGTAAAAATTGATTTTTTATTATTATTTCATTTGAAAAAGTTACTAGTCAATGGCGTGACTTTGCTTAGTTTGTTCTATCTGCTTAGTCTGAAGTGTTGTTTTTTTTTTTTTTTTTTTTTTTTTTTTAATCGGACCTTTTTTTTTCTGAGTAGATTTTCTTCACAAAGTATATTTTATTTACTTACCTACTTAACACATTTAAGAATTTACTTATGTATATACGGCAGTATGAGGTCTTCACCATGTACAGGCTTTCTCCAGTTGCAGCAAGTGGGGATTACTATCTGGGGCTGCTCTTCAGCTGTGGGACGCGGGCCCCTCTCTGCGGCGGCTCCTCTTGTTGCAGAGCATGGGCTCGAGGGCTTCGTTAGTTCTGGCACACAGGCTTAGCTGCCCTGTGGAACCTCCCCAGACCAGGGATTGAACCTGTATCCCCTACTGGGTGGCATATTCTGGACCACTGGACCACTAGGAAAGTCCCACAGGACAGTGTAGAAGAACAGAAGGATAACAGTAAAAGTGTCCGTCCAGTCTCTGTCTGCCAGCCATCCATGTCCCTTCCTTAGTTTCTAAATGTATTCTTTTGGATAACTTCTGTGTCTTCACAAATGATTATATATATATTCTTTTGGCTTCTCCTTTTATAGACACAACATACTCTGATTTGGACCTTGCAGTTTTCATTTAGTATCTTCATGATCATTTCTTCCAAACACTGAAGGAAGAATTGTATGATCTTGCCATTAATGATGGAAATAGTAGTTAAAAGGGAAAAGGAATCTTTGGACAGAGATATCATTCCCAAATGGAAGTGTCTTTTCCAGAGCCAGTGCAAGGTTTTAAGGTTAATTTTAATTGTCATTTATAAAATTTTGAATGGTTTGAAAAGACTACTTTGTAACTAAATTCTGAAGAATAATAATAAAACATTACTCTAGTTTAAGAAATAGAACATTTTTCTTTGTTTTTGAAACCTCTGATTTTATTAACAGTTTTATGTGTGTGATATTTCTGTATAAAATTAGGTAGAAAATACTTCAGTGTAGAAATTATGTGTACAAAATCTTGTTAAAATTTTTTATATTTTTAAAAAACTCTCAATTTCCACACTGTAGCAAACTGCCATGCCTGTTCTGGAGTTGTGCACTTATGAAGTCAGGATTCTGATGTACGCAAATTTCAGTTAACACTAGTTGCAAAAGTGAAGACTCCCTGTATATATGTATGTTTGTGTGTCTCTGTTTGTATTTTTGTTTACTTTTGTTTTGAAACAATCTCAGACTTGGAGAAAAATTACAATTGCAGTACAAAGAACTTCTCTTTTCTTAAACTGTTTGACAAAATGCCCATTGTCGATACTTTAGCATACAAGTAGACCGTGTTTTATTGTACCTGCAAATTCAGTTTTTGGAAACTGAAGTTCTGCGGCAGCCCTGCACTGAGGGTGTCCGTCATCTTTCCAGTAGCATTTGCACACTCTGGGTCTCTGTGTCAGTTTGGTGATTCTCGCAGTATTTCACACTTTTTCATTGTTATTTCTTAGAGTGAGCTGTGATCGGTGACTTTTGATAATACTGTTGTCATTGTTTCGGAGTTTGTAATTAATTGTAACCATGAACCGTGCCCACAGGAGATAGTGCAGTGATCTTAGTAAAATATGTGTGTTCTGACTGCCCCACCAGCCAGCCATTCCCTATCTCTCTCCTTCTCCTCAGGTCTCCCTATTCCCTGAGACTCAGCAGTATTGAAATTAGGGCAGTTAATAACCCTGCAGTGGCCTCTGAGTGTATGTGTGTTTGTCACTCAGTTCTATCCAACTCTTTGTGACCCCTGGATTGTAGCTCGCCAGGCTTCTCTGTCCATGGAGTTCTGCAGGTAAGAATACTGGAGTGGGTTGCCATTTCCCTCTCTGGGGGATCCTCCTGACCAAGGGATCAAACCCCAGCCTACTGCATTGGGTCAAATTCTTTACCATCTGAGGAACCAGGTGTTCAAGTGAAAGGAAGAGTTGCGTATCTCTTACTTGAAACCAAAAGCTAGAAATGATTATGAGCTTAGTGAGGAAAGTGTGTTGACAGCCAAGATAGGCTGACAACTAGAACTCTGTGCTGGTTAGTCAAGTTGTGAGTGCAAAAGAAAAGTTCTTGAAAGGAAAAGGGCTATTTCGTGAACACAGGAATAATAAGAAAGTGAAACAACCTTATTGATGATGCGGAAAAAGTTTGAATGACCCTTAAGCCAAAGCCAAATCTTGAGCAAACCCTGATGATGATTTAGTCATTAAGTCGCATCTGACTCTCTGCAACCCCATGGACAGTGGCCTGCCAGGCTCCTATGTCTGTGGGATTCTCGGGACAAGAGTACTGGGAGTGGTTGGCATTTCCTTCTCCAGTGGATTTTCATGACACAGGGATTGAATCCGGGTCTCCCGCATTGACGGCAGATTTACCGACTGAGCTACAAGGGAAGCCTTAAAACTCTCGTAAGTCTCTTCAGTTCTCTGAAGGCTGAGAGAGGTGAGGAAGCTGCAGAAGAGTTTGAAGGTAGCAGAGACTGATTCATGAGGCTTGACGGAAGAAGCCATAACCCCAACCTTTGCTATTAATGCAAATCCAGCACGGGCTGGTTAGGGCGAGTTGAGAAGCAGTGTGGTTTGCAAGTGAACATGCCTCGTTTAGGGAGAGATCAATAGCCATACAGGGAGATATGATTAGAAAGAGGAAGAACATCATATGATGCATTTTACTTATCTGAGGCAGGATTGATGGGGTTCTGCTTGAACAAGAGCCTGAGATCTTCAACAGGTTCACAGGAATAGCTGTCCTCTGGCTTTGGAGTCTCAGTTTCTGTCTCCCTCTCCTGTAGGCCATAGGGTTTTATTCTAGAATTGTGGACCCAGGCAGATAGACCCTTCACTTTTACAGCAGTAGAAGTCACTAGAACAACCTGATATGGCCCGGCCATTTCTCGGACAGCTGGTTTGGACTCCCTTTTTCTTGCCAGGTCTTTACTGATACTTGATCCCCTGGCTTTACCTGGGGATTTTTCAAGTCTTCCTGTGGTTTGTTCTCCATACCGTTGGAGTTCTTTTGGAAACCTTCCCAGGTCAATTATATGTTTTAAGAGTGTATTGGCATCCTCGTCAAGAAACAAATCAGAAGTTAAGAATGGCCGTCCATACATCATTTCATAAGGACTTAACAATAGTGGCCGTTTGGGGGATGTCCATATCCTCATGAGGGCTATGGGCAGCATATGTGTCCACTTATTATGTGTTTCTGACATAGCTTAGGCAGAGCCCTTTTAAGAGTCTGGTTGGCTCTCTCTACCTTTCCTGAAGCTTGAGGCCTCCAGGATGAGCGGAGCTGATATTTTATGCCTAAGCATGCGGCTAGGTTCTGGGGTATCGTGGCTGTAAGTGAGGGCCCGTTGTCACTCTGAAGTGACCGAGGCAGCCCAAACCTAGGCACTATCTCCTTCAGCAGAGCTTTACAGACTTCTGTAGCTCTCTCTGTCTCAGTAGGGAACGCTTCGATCCATCCTGTGAATGTGTCAATAAAGACTAGCAAGTAAGAAAACCCTTGGGTCTTGGGCATGGCTGTAAATTCTAAATGCGGAGCAGCATTGCCAGTCCGCTCCTGGGTATGATCCCCGATGTTGGACAGGTGTAATTAGTGGAGGTCTGGTTTTTGGCTTATTTTTTAAACAGGTGTCACAATTTTGTGTGACCTTTTTAACAACCTTAGCTAACTGCGGATGGGAGACAATAGGCTTAAGCAAGATTTCTAGATTATCTTTTCCAAAATGGGCGCTCTTATGTAAGGAGTTAGTAATGTTTTAAACCTGAGAATCAGGGAGTATTATTTGGGCCTGATCAGGCTGAAACCACCCATGTGACCCAATCTCCCAGCCCCGCTCAGCATATCGGGAATGTCCCCCTGGGGTAAAATCTGGAGTCAGGGTTTCCTTCGGGAAAAGGGGGCAGATAGCAGTGGCAGAGGTAGCTTCCCCGGCAGCTCGTCCTGCCTCTTGATCAGCTTTCCTATTTCCCTGAGCCTCTTTTTCTTGCCCCTTTTGGTGACTCTTGCAGTGGATGACAGCTAATTTTGCAGGAAGTTTGACTGCCTCCAGGAGCCTGAGAATGAGCTCTTTGTGTTTAATAGCAGAGCTTCGGGCACTGAGCATCCCTCTTTCTTTCCAAAGTGCTGCACGGGCATGCAGAATGAGGAACGCATACTTAGAGTCCATACACACATTAATCCTCTTTCCTTCTCCTAACTCCAAAGCTCTTGTCAGGGCAAAAAGTTCAGCTTTCTGGGCTGAGGTGTCTGGGGGAAGAGACCCACTTTCCTTAGTTTCTTCCAGGCTCACTACAGCATATCCTGCTTTCCTCTCTCCCGTTTCTACAAAACTGCTGCCATCTGTGTGCCAGTTTTCCTCTGGGTCAGATAAAGGTGTCTCTGATAGGTCCCGGCGAGAAGAGTATAACACGTCTGTGATTTGTATGCATTGGTGATCCAGAGGGGAGGTAGGGGGATCTGGCAGTAAGGTTGCTGGATTTAAAGTCTGGCAGACCCTCAACTTTATTTCTGGAGTGTCAAGGAGGAGGGCTTGGTACTGGGTGATCCTTCCCCCTGTCATCCACCTGTCCCCTTTCGTTTCCAAGACTACTTGCATCCAGTGAGGTGTATAAAGTGTGTTGGCCTGACCCAGGGTCAGCTTAGATGCCTCCTTAACCATAAGAGCGGTGGCTCCTACTGCCCGGAGGCAAGTGGGCCACCCTCTGGCCACCTCATCTAGTTATTTTGAGAGATAAGCCACAGGTTGTAATACGGGCCCCATCATCTGCCTTAACACCCCAAGAGCAGTTCCTGTCCTTCCAGAAACATAGAGTGTAAAAGGCTTCTGCAGGTTGGGGAGGCCTAAAGCTGGGGCTGTAGTGATGGACTCTTTTAGGGCATTAAAGGCCACCTTGCAGGTCTCATGCCAGTCGAGTGGCTCTTCCTCTTTCCCCCTTAAATTTTCATATAGGGGTCTGGCCAGATTGCCATAATTAGGAACCCAGATCCTGCAAAACCCGGTCCTTCCTAAAAATCCCCTAAGCTGTTGTTTTGTTTGGGGGTAGGGGGTATTTAAGATGAGGGATCTCCCCTCGGGGTCAGGCATTCTTTTGCTCTCCGTAATGATAAATCCAAGGTATTTTACTTGGGTTAAGCTAATCTGAGCCTACTTGGGGGATACTCGATAACCCTTTTCATACAGGAAAGTTAGCGTTTTAAATAGTGTCCATTTGAGAGCTGGTAAAATCTGGCCTAGCTATGAGCAAGTCATCCACATACTGTATTAGACTACTGTTTGTTAAAGTTAATTCCCTTAGTTTTCTTCCCAAGGAAGTCCCGAAGATATGAGGGCTGACCCTAAACCCTTGGGGTAGTCGAGTCCAGTCGAGAGTTGTATGGTCTCTCTTGTTTCCAAGTCCCGCCACTCAAAAGCAAAGAGTTTTTGGGATTCAGGATGGAGAGGAATGCAAAAGAAAGCACCTTGAAGGTCCAAGACTGAGAAGTACTTGGCATTTCCTGGGACTTGGGATAGGAGGGTATATGGGTTTGGGACTATGGGGTGGATGGGAACCACAGCTTCATTAACAGCTCTTAGATCCTGGACGAATCGGTAAGATCCATCTGGTTTTTGAACGGGCAAGATTGGGGTGTTGCAGGGGGACTCACAGCTGATTCGAGTTCCAGTATCTCGGTATTTGTTAACTAATGGTTTAAGACCCTCAAGAGCTACTGGTTTTAAGGGATATTGTCTTTGCCAGGGCTAGGGAGCATTTGGTCTCAGAGAAATCTTTACTGGTGGAACATTTATGGCTAAACTAGGGCTGGAGACATCCCACACCTGTGGTTTGACATCATCTAGACAAGGGACAGACTCCTCCTTTTCTACCTCTGACTGAAAATATTCAGACATAGGCAAAGAAAATTATCGACTTCTACCTTTGTGTCCCCAAGTCACTCTGGTTTGGAGGCGAAAGTATTGTTCTCAAAATGGAAAATTTGGAAGCTGCAAACATGAAAAATTTAAAGAGTCACGCAGAGGCTACTCACTCTAAGCTAACCCCTAAGACATTTATTGACTGATTTCTAGCTTCTCTTCTTTAACCTTTTTTATCTACAGTAATCCTGTGTGTTCCTTTTAGCTAGGGATTCATTTTTGGCTATCCTGACTCTTCCACTACGTTCCTGTTTTGGGTCTGATACACTTAGAAATGTGCCAAGTTCTTCCTGAATACTATAGAACATATTTTATATTTAAAATACTTCCATGCTTATGTAGTGAGTCAATGATTTTAAGTTTATTTGTTACACATTTCAATGTAAAAGTCAATGTGTGAATTAACATATTCACGACTTGGAAAATTTGGCTTTTTTTTGCTGTGTGTTTGAACTCCTCACGCGACCAAAGGTCATGGAGAGGTCTATTGTTTTTCTAAAATAGTTATAATGTTGTTTATTTTCTGGTAATTGAATTAGGGTGTGAGTTGCAAAGCCTGTGTTTCTGTTCATTTCATTCCATCTGTTCGGGTTTCCTTCTCTCTCCTGAGTCAGACAGTAATTTCCCATTGGTTGTCCAGTTACCAAGGTTGGTGTCCATGCATCCGTGCTGGTCTCTCCATACATGTCCGGGGGTCCTGTGAAACACTAAGCTTAATTTATTTGGAAATGACCTAGCTGTTCAATACACTGTCATCACTCAGTTGAGCAGAGGGAGAGAAATTCAAGTGACAAAACTCCAGAGAAGCTAGTGTCAGAGCGTCCCGGTGTGGCATGTGTGCAGGGGGTTTGGGAGAGGGGGGCGGGGCGTGGAGGGCGGAGATCTCAGGTGTCCTCCCACCCTGGGCCTCTCCAGGCCCCCAGCTGCTCAGTGGCCTCCCCCCGCCCCCATCGCTTTGGCTGCTCACGGCCGGGTGGTCTCTGCAGCTGCCCGGCATCCTGCCCGAGGCCACCCCTGCCCACACGCTGTCTTCCAGTCTCTCTCTGAACCCTCGACTCTTTCTGCCTCTGTCTCACCATGCGTGGGTGCGTGCGAGTGCCTGTCCGTGTGCCTGGCTGTCGCTCGTCCACTCTCTCAGGAAGGTCCTGTGCTGGGCCCGTGGTGTGGGGGCAGGGCGGGCCTCTGTTTGGGGACAGGGCGGGGCTGAGGCACTCCAGGGGGTTTGCACAGCCGGCAGGATGGGCGCCTGTGGCCCCGGCTGGGCTGCCCCTAAGCCCGCAGGAGGCTCCGGGGACCGCGTTCCCGGGCCGACGCCCCGCTCGTCCGGAGCCACGTGACCCTGAGCAGCGAACGGGATGGTGGGGGGCGGGGGGTGGGGGGGGCACCGAGACGTCCACCCCGCTCAAGCCACCCCCCTCCCCAATCCCCGCCAGAGCTCCCGCAGCCTCTCCAGGCCGCTCGGGGTCCGGGAAGCGCCCCGGGCCGGGCCAGGCGCCTGCTGGCCGGGGGTGGAGTCGGCTGGTCTCCCATCTGCAGGTCCTGTCGCGGTTTTTCCCATCAGTTTCAACAGTGATGGTCACCCCACATTGTGAGTCGTCTAGATTTCTCACTGACACCCCTGTTAGGGAGTGGCTTTTTAGAGAGATAGGGAAGGTCACATGGGGGATGTTAGTCATGAGAGAAAATAAGGGCTCAGGTGGGATTGCAGATGACATCCAGGGTGAAAATAGAGACAGTTGTTGCTGTTACAAAGACATGAAGTTTTTTTTCCCCCTTTCCCCAAAAGGCCATATTACGACCACATGGGGGCTCTGAGTAACAGCCCATGGCTCGGCTGGAAGGGTGGGTCTTTGATAGTGATACCCTGGGATGGGTTGGACATACCCCCAACCTTTGTCATTAATGCAGATGCAGCCCGGGCTGCTTAGGTTGAGTTGAGAAGCAGTGTGGTTTGCAAGTGAACATGCCTCGTTTAGGGAGAGATCAATAGCCATACAGGGAGATATGATTAGAAAGAGGAAGAACATCATATGATGCATTTTACTTATCTGAGGCAGGATTGATGGGGTTCTGCTTGAACAAGAGCCTGAGATCTTCAACAGGTTCACAGGAATAGCTGTCCTCTGGCTTTGGAGTCTCAGTTTCTGTCTCCCCCTCCTGTAGGCCATAGGGTTTTATTCTAGAATTGTGGACCCAGGCAGATAGACCCTTCACTTTTACAGCAGTTGAAGGCACTAGAACAACCTGATATGGCCCTGTCCATTTCTCGGACAGCTGGTTTGGACTCCCTTTTTCTTGCCAGGTCTTTACTGATACTTGATCCCCTGGCTTTACCTGGGGATTTTTCAAGTCTTCCCATGGTTTGTTCTCCATACCGTTGGAGTTCTTGCTGAAACCTTCCCAGGTCAATTATATGTTTTAAGAGTGTATTGGCATCCTCGTCAAGAAACAAATCAGAAGTTCAGAATGGTCGTCCATACATCATTTCATAAGGACTTAACAATAGTGGCCGATTGGGGGATGTCCGTAGCCTCATGAGGGCTATGGGCAGCATATGTGTCCACTTATTATGTGTTTCTGACATAGCTTAGCCAGAGCCCTTTTAAGAGTCTGGTTGGCTCTCTCTACCTTTCCTGAAGCTTGAGGCCTCCAGGATGAGTGGAGCCGGTATTTTATGCCTAAGCATGTGGCTAGGTTCTGGGGTATCGTGGCTGTAAGTGAGGGACCGTTGTCACACTGAAGCGACCGAGGCAGCCCAAACCTAGGCACTATCTCCTTCAGCAGAGCTTTACAAACTTCTGTAGCTCTCTCAGTCTCAGTAGGGAATGCTTCGATCCATCCTGTGAATGTGTCAATAAAGACTAGCAAGTAAGAAAACCCTTGGGTCTTGGGCATGGCTGTAAATTCTACTTGCCAGTCCGCTCCTGGGTATGATCCCCGATGTTGGACAGGTGTAATTAGAGGAGGTCTGGTTTTTGAATTATTTCTTAGACAGGTGTCACAATTTTGTGTGACCTGTTTAACAACCTTAGCTATCTGGAGATGGGAGAGAATAGGCTTAAGCAAGATTTCTAGATTATCTTTTCCAAAATGGGCGCTCTTATGTAAGGAATTAGTAATGTTTTAAACCTGAGAATCAGGGAATATTATTTGGGCCTGATCAGGCTGAAACCACCCATGTGACCCAATCTCCCAGCCCCGCTCAGCATATCGGGAATGTCCCCCTGGGGTAAAATCTGGAGTCAGGGTTTCCTTGGGGAAAAGGGGGCAGATAGCAGTGGCAGAGGTAGCTTCCCCGGCAGCTCGTCCTGCCTCTTGATCAGCTTTCCTATTTCCCTGAGCCTCTTTCTCTTGTCCTTTTTGGTGACTCTTGCAGTGGATGACAGCTAATTTTGCAGGAAGTTTGACTGCCTCCAGGAGCCTGAGAATGAGCTCTTTGTGTTTAATAGCAGAGATATGATTAGAAAGAAGAAGAACATCATATGATGCATTTTACTTATCTGAGGCAGGATTGATGGGGTTCTGCTTGAACAAGAGCCTGAGATCTTAAACAGTTTCACAGGAATAGCTGTTCTCTGGATTTG